>NC_041392.1:106768331-106839183 GCF_002162155.2 Triticum dicoccoides
GGCGGGGGTGGATGAACAGGACCCCGTGGTGTTGCCTCTAGATGAACATGACCCCGATCGATCGAGACGGTTGGGGCTGAATGAATAGGACCCCGAGGAGGGCTGGATGAACAGGACCACCCCGTGGAGGGCAGGATGAACATTAGATGGTGGAGGGTAGGATGAACAGTAGCCCGTGAAGGGGTGGTTGAACAGGAGCCCGTGGAGAGGGCTGGTTGAATAGTAGCCGGTGGAGTAGCGCGTGGTGGAGGCTGGATGAACAGGAGCTCGTGGATGAACCGTCGTAGGTGGAGGCTGGAGGAGGTCGACGGTGGATGAATAGTAGCTCGTGGTGGCTGGAGGGGGTCGACGGAAGAGATGAACAGTATCCCGTGGAGTCCCGTTTTGCGGTACGCCACACCCCTCCCGATGAACAGGACCCCCATTTCGACCGTAGCGCTCCAACACAAGTCCGTTTCCCCTGTTTTACGGTACGCCACACCCCTCCCGATGAACAGGACCCCCATTTCGACCGTAGGAGGTCCATTTCCTCCGTTTTGCGGTACGCCAGACCCCTCCCGATCAACAGGATCCTGTTTCAAACGTGGCTGGTCGAACACAAGGCTGTTTCGTCCGTTCTGCGGTACGCCAGGCCTCGTTTCCATCGCCTGTTCCGTCCAAGCCCTCCCGATGAACATGACGCATTCCGTTGCCTCCCCATGAACACGACGCATTCCGTTGCCTCCCCATGAACATGATGACGATGCTGTTTCTCTGTTCCGACCCAGCCATGTACACGAGCCCTGGCTGTACGTATGCGCGAGTAGGCATTCGAGACCCCACCCGTATGTACACATACGTGGCCGTAATTTCTTTCTTGCACCCTGGCCGCTGTACGTACGTGAACATGCTACGTGCGCGCCTCTACTACGACACGTGCGCGCCTCTACATCCACCAGTATATATGTACGTACATGTTCGCGACCAGAATGACAACGCTACGTACGCTTCGACTAGGTGGGTCCCGACTGTCAGGCACTTCCTTGCGTGCGAAGATATAGCTGGTGGGTCCCAGCAGTCAGGGGCAAACATTTTTTTTCGCAAAATACGGTGGCCCGTCCGGTGGGTCCCCGCTGTCAGGTGGAGGAATAATTATTTTGCACGTAATAAGGAGGCACTTCCTTGTTGCGGCCGTGGACCCAGCTGTCAGCCTCTCCATGTACAGTCCATGTCCGATGGAAGCCGTTCCTTGACCATGTTGACCACGTCGCGCCGAGAGCACCAGAGTGGTGGACGATGGCGAGGCCTAGGAAGGGGACGATGCGGAGCCGGGGAAGACGCGGAGCCGGGTAAGACGCGGCAGTGGATGCCCACGCGTAGAGGAGTACGAGGGTTCACTGGTTCGCTGCGGTGTGAGGCTGCCATCGCCGCAGAATAACAGGGGGTGTGGGTGAGTAGAGGGATGGCCTGGCCAGTGGTGGGAGTAGTAGGGGGCGGTGAGGCCTCCGCCGCATCGCAGCAGACCACGGGAGGCAGGAGCACGAGGCACGACCAGCGCTGGTTTGGGCGGCTGGAGCAAGAAGACTAGAGGTTGAAGAAGCACTACGACCATTGGATGGACATCATACGGTCACTGGAGCTAGAATCGTGCATATTGACTAAGTTGACAAAGCCCTCCGTCCCCGTCAACTTAGTAGGCCCACAAGTCAGCCTCCCACCAAGGGGGTCCCAGCTAGATGGGGGTTTTCATTTTTTTTGTGCGTAATAAGGAGGCACTTCCGGTGGGTCCGAGATGACAGCAGGGAGGACGTTTTTTTGCAAAATGCGGTGGCCCGTCAGGTGGGTCCCAGCAGTCAGGGGCAAACGTTTTTTTCGCGATATACTGGTGGGCGTCCGGTGGGTCCCTACTCTCAGGTGGAGGAATACTTATTTTCCGCGTAATAAGGAGGCACTTCCTTGTGGCTGCCGTGGACTCAGCTGTCAGCCTCTCCACGTACAGTATTCTTCTGATGGAATTTGGTCGTTGGCCACATTGACCACGCCGTGCCGACAGCACCACGGTGGTGGATGACGGCGAGGCCTAGTAAGGGGACGACGCGGAGCCAGGGAAGATGTGGCAGTGGATGCCCATGCGGAGAGGAGTACGAGGGTTCATTGGTTTGGCTGCGCTTTTGTCGCCGCAGAATAACAAGGGGTGTGGGTGAGTGGAGTGGAGGGATGGCCTGGCCAGCGGTGGGAGTAGTATGGGGGCGGTGAGGCCTCCGCGGCAGCACAGCGGACCACGGGAGGCAGGAGCAGGCGACACGGCCGACGCTGCATTGGGCGGCTAGAGCAAGAAGGCCAGAGGTTGAAGAAGCACTACGGCCATTGGATGGACATCGTACAGTTAGTCGAGCTAGAATCGTGCATATTGACTAAGTTGACAAAGCCCTTCGTCCCCGTCAACTTAGTAGGCCCACTATACTGGGTCCCAGCTAGCAGGGGCAGTATTCATTTTTTTGTGCGTAATAAGGAGGCACTTCCTTGCGTGCGAAGATATAGCTGGTGGGCCCGAGCTGTCAGCGGCGGTAATGTTTTTTTCGCGAAATACAGAGGCCATTTCGGTGGGTCCCGGATGTCAGGTGGAGGAAATCATTATTTTGCGCGTAATAAGGAGGCATTTCCTTGCGTGCGGCCATGGACCCAGCTGTCAGCCTCTCCATGTACAGTCCACTTCAGATGCATGTCGATTGTTGACCACACTGACCACGCCACGCTGAGAGCACCAGGGCGGTGGACGACGGCGAGGCTTAGGAAGGGAACGACACGGAGGCAGGGAAGACTCGGCCGTTGTTTTTGTTTCCCACGCGGAGGGGAGTACGACTGTACGAGGGTTTACTGGTTCGTCTGCCGTCGCCGGAGAATAACAACAGGTGTGGGTGAGTAGAGGGATGGCTAGGCCAGCGATGGGAGTACGGTGGGGCGGTGAGGCCTGCGCGACAGCACAGCCGGCCGCGGGAAGGAGGGAGCAGGCAGTCCCGCCGGCGCTTGTTTGAGCTGCTAAAGCAGGAAGAGCAGAGATTGAAGAAGCACGATGGCCGTTGGATGGACATCCAACAGTATACAGGCCATCTGTGGAAAGCCTCAAATCTGTGGAAAACAGCATACAACCCATCTGCCATTATTTCAAATAATTTACAACCCATTTGCTATTCTTACGAGTTTTTTGGAGCCCGTATTCTTTATGTTGGCATTACAGCCCATTTTGTGGCCACGGTTAAAAAATTATACGAAATTTTGCATATGTCGGTGCAGTCTGAACTATTTTTAATCCCAAAATTTTGAGTCACATTCAGACTGATTTAAAAAAATGTATATCAATATAAAATCCAATAAATTGTCCACGCATAAAAATCAATGCAATTTAAAGTCTCGAAATGAAAAAAAGATATTTGAAAATAATTGCTGGTTTGATGTGTTTTAAAAATGTACAACCCATTTCTCATTACTGATAGGCCATTTTCTCGGCCAGCCAAATGAAGCTCTCCTCGTCTTGAAAGATTTGCAGCCCAGCAGGCCTGATAAAGCGACTTACTTGACAAATCACAAAAGAACTAGGCTAGCCATTTTCAGAAAGAAAAAAAATACTGGGCTGGTCTATGGTAAACATAAAAGAAAAGGCTGTCTAAACAGGCCAGAGTGTCCCGCACAGCCCAGTTGACACCCTGCTTCCCTCTAAAAAAAATTAGATAAATGCCACTCCAATTATGGAGATTCATAAAAATGCCACTGCAATTTCCAAACTTTGAAAAATGCCACTGCAATTTTTGCAAACTTTGAAAAACGCCACTGCAGTTTGCAAACTTTGAAAAACGCCACTCCAGACTTCGAAAAATGCCACTAGAAATGGCATGAAATGGCATTTCTCAAAGTTTGGAAATTGCAGTGGCATTTCTTGGATACACCAGATTTGGAGTGGCATTTATCAAATTAACCCAAAACAAAAATAACTGGGCGAGCTGCTAGGTCCCTGGTGTCAGCCGCTCGTTGTGCAATTCTCTCGTTTATTGACTACGTTGACAATGGCATGGGACCCAGATGTCAGAAATCCACTAAGAGGAGCCATTTTTTATTGGCTTGAAATAAGGAGGCACTTGCTTGCGTACTGCCATGACCTTGGTGGGTCCCTGCTGTCATCCTCTCCACGTACAATCATCTCCTAATTGTGTATGCGTCAACTTGCTAGGCCCACAAGTCAGCCTCTAAACTGTGGAGGAAAAATACAACCCATTTAAAAAATAATAGCCCATTCCATATGTTCAAACAGAAAGTTCAACATTCAGAGCAAAGTAACAGGTCTGATCCACATATAGAGTACTGAATTTCCATGTTGACAACCATCATAGCCAAGTTAACTATCTACTCCCACTAACACTCTAGTAGCATACAAGTACTAACTTACTCTTAGCTAACTAGACAATGCCGGCCGCCATCTGCTGTCCATGCTAAACGCTGGCACTGACGTCCTCCACCTCACCTCGGACTTGCCAGAGGTGCGATAGGGCGCGATGCTCGCGCGCGTTGTCCCTATCCATGCCGGCGTGGTCCACCAAAGCTTCAGCTTCCAAGCGGGAAACCCATTTGATGAGCTGGTAGTAAAATCGGCGTCGCGAACGCCTGCGTGCCCGACAGCCTCCAGGGCTATTTGCCGGGCGCCGACCTCCACGTAGTCGGCCCAGTTGCGGGCGTGTCAGGACCGGATTTTCGGGATATTAATTTCCCAAAAGCGCCCCTTGTGCTCACCAGCCCCAGGATTACTGTTAGCTGATGAGGCACCAACTTGTTACAGAAACTCCAAGCAAAATACAAAATATGAAGTACAAGACCATTCTGGCCTATGAGTACAACAAATGGATTGCTAGTGGCTGAAGGCGGCAGTGGTTTGCGGATCATCAGCGTCTATGGGACTCCATTTCCCACGGGAACAACTGACCAGGATAAATCCTATCTTCGCGAGGCTACTCTCTCCATTGCGTAGGTTCCGGGGCTGTCATCGCAACGCTCCTCTCCACGCAAGAAATCTGGCCAAGACATAGCCAGGGACAAGCCAGTGAGTACTTTGAATGTACTCGCAAACATTAAGAACGCAGGTATAATATAGCCACCGTTAATCATGCTTTAAAATATTCTATGATCACTTCGTCAGTTGTGAAATAAGGTTCATGATGCACGCAAGTAGATCATTTAAATAAAACATGAGTAAACAATCAGGGTGTAGAAATGCAGAGTACCAATCGGGTGTCTGAAGCGACGCCTCGAAAGGATAATACTATGAAGCATGCCTCAGTCGGGCGTCTGAGCGACACCACATAAAGGGCTTATATATAAATGGAATAACAAGCATGCCACAGTCGGGCGTCTATGCGACACCACATAAAGGGCTTATAAGTAAATGAAATGACAAGCATGCCACAATCGGGCGTCTATGCGACACCACGTAAAGGGCTTATAATTAAATGAAATGACAAGCATGCCACAGTCGGGCGTCTGAGCGACACCACATAAAGGGCTTATAAATAAAAATAAACACAGTGAATATCCAGGAGGTAGAACCGTCCCAGGGATATTCATTTTTTTCAATTAATGCAAATGGTTAGTCCACAATAATAATAATCATAACCATCATATATCACAAGTCATAATCAATATTCTGGTTTAGTAGTTTCTCCTCCGAAGACCGACACTAGACCGACACTTGACCCATCCCAGACTGTAGTCCTTAACCATGGACACGACTATTCGAATAGGTTTAATCTCTGCAGAGGGTGTACTCTTTACCCACTAGCAACAGATTTCATTTAGTCCATCGGGACTAATTCCGTCCACGGTCTTTCATTCGAAAACACACCTAACCGCACACACTAGCCTAACTTACCGGTGTCTGGAATCACCCTTGACACCTGTTAAGCAAAACTCTAAGTGGGGAGGCTACAACCTCGACTAGCATGGGATCACAAAATTTACACCGCGCGCAAACTAGGGGAGCTACCCCTTCAGCTACAACCGAAACACCCATGCCCCCGGACCAGGTGGCATGCCTACCGGATGCAGCCGGTATCTTCCACCATGGCCTCTCTGTACAGTGTGTGCTAGGAAAGGGGTTGACAATTTACTGATCCGTACCCTACCTATGGCAGGGACAAGTGGTAGCACGAAACAAGTATGGGGGTTACCGGAACAAGACTCGATCTATGGTCGACTCAGGAGGTTTAGGCATTCCCTACATGATTACCATAAGAAATATATTTCAAACCAATGGACCGAATCACCACTCAGCATACCTCATCATGCCATACCGGACACAACTATCTTGAAGAGGAACTGGAGAGAAGCATCTTGTCTACCCAAGACAGAGGCTTTCTCGGTTTCCTTCCGGTAGGTATGAAGGCTATATGAGGGTGACCACTATCACAACATATCCACGTTCAAAAGCACGGTATCATTAACATGCACTCACGAGTAGGATCATATCACCCTAATAAATATTGGAAACTTCGAGACACGGTGGCGTTGCAAGCAAGTCAAACTACACACGGCAATATTATGCCAGGGTTCAGAATGCTTGCCTTCTAGGTGTGGAGGGGGTGAGGTGCTCTCCAAAACTTTTTAAAGTTTCTTCTCTCTCCAAAAATCCTATTTAAGAAAATTTGAAATCAACACATACTTTAAAACAGTACAAAAGGTTGTCCTAATTATTTTTGAAAAAAAATCTTAAAATAAACTAGATGAAATTTGAGAGTGGTAGGAAAAAGAATCAATTCATTTGGACTTGTATTTAAAAAGTTATGGCCAGTCAAAGTTGTAGTCAAACTCTGTTTTTAAAATAAATAGAAAAAGAAAACGTTTCGAAAAAAGAAAGCGTTTTCGGTGCAGCGAAGACGTACTCTGGTGTTTTACGTCTTCACTTATCTAGCGTGGACCGCGCATGGGTCACTAACAGTGGGTCCAGCGGGCCCACTGGTCAGGTTTGACTGGTCTCCACTCCCTCCTCTTCCTCTGCCCGAGCGGAGGCGGTGTCGTGGTTTTGTCACGGCAGATGTCCTAGAGAAAGGACTTAGTCATGGAGCCATCACAACGGGGTAGCTTGAAGGGGTTAAAGCAGACACAGGGACGCAAGAGAGTTTATACTAGTTCGGCCCCTTCGATGAAGGTAAAAGCCTATGTCTAGTTGTGATGGAATTGATGGGGTTTCGATGACTAGGGAGCAAACAAGCTTCGCCTATGTCTCGAGTCGTTGTCTGTTGTCCTTGAACCGCCGCTGGGTCGTCCCCTTATATACACGGGTGACGCCCGTCGGTTCACATAGTCCCAATATAGGCTCATAGATGTGTCTGGTTTGGTCTCTACTTATTCCTAACTTATAATACAAGTTAACTACCAACGCCGGTTTACGGCTACATGCCTTGAACCGACCATGGGCCTTGAGCCCTTATCTACCTTCTCGGGCTTTAACATACTTAACTACTGACGAAGTTAATCCGGCCCAGATAGGCCGGTTTACGCCCAGTAGTAATATCCCCAACAATAGGCCCCAGATTGATTTGAACATGTTCATGTCAATCCTTTAGCAAAAATCTTCATCTTCAATATCTTCTTGTAGTTTGTTGAATCGCCGTGATATCATCTTCTCTGGTCGTTGTAAACCGGTGTGACGTCACCTGTTATAAAGGACTTTAATAGGTCTGCGACAATTAAGGCGACATCTTTGTTTCCAAACCCTCGGTCCCTTGATTTTCACGCCTGACTCCTGTCCCTTGCCTTATAAATAGGACCGAAGGGTCATTTCTTTTTCCCCTCCGTGCCCTTCTGCTTCGTCTTCCTCGCGTCGCCCAGCTTCAGAGCTCCGCCGCGACCGTCAACCTCTGCATCAACCTTGGCCGCTGCATCAACCTGGGCGCACCAGAGTAACGCGGCAACCTTCCGCGTCTTTCTCATCTCTAGTAATTCTTCTGTTCTTTTCAACAAAGATCTGTTCTAGGGTTTCATGTTCTTCTAGTGTTCATCGCCTGTTTCGTGTTCATACGATAGCTCCTAGATGCGTCTGTCAATCCTTGCTCTGTGCAGCGGTAGGTTTTAGCATCCACCTTCAGTTTCATGCCTCAAGACCATAGATCTATATGTATCTCTGCCCATTGATTCACTACTGTTCTTTTTTTGAACCTTGAATATTTTCCTTCTTTTCTAAACTTGCTTCAGATCCGTTGTTGTAGAGAAGTCTTGTGAAATCTGTTTCTGTAAACTTACTCATCTGCTTCAATGTTTAGACCAGGCGGTTTAACTTTGCAGAAAAAATTGCCAAACCGGTATATACCATTAGCCCCCTTTGTTGAACCGCCAGTTGTTGTTGCTTCATAAAACTCTGGTTTAGATAGATCTGTCTCCGGTTTAACATTGCACATACCAATTTACCTTAATCAATGCATTTTTGAACCGGGATCATCTACCTTGTAGATTTCATCATGGCCAAGCAAGTATATGAGTGCAACTGGGTTCCTTCTCCCGTCACAGAGGCTCAACTGGACGATTTAGTCCTGATCGGCGCCTTAGGCAGCAAAGATACCATCCATTGGAGGGCTTATGGCAAAGAATGCCCTCCCACACCTCAAGAAGGAGAGGTCGTCGTTTTCTTAGATCACTTAGCCCGGTGCTTTAAGCCGCCCGGTTCTAAATTTTACCGGGACGTGTTAGCCGATTTTCAACTCCATCCACAAGATACTGGCCCAAACTCTGTTACAAACATGTGTCACTTCCAAGTGCTCTGTGAGGCGTTCTTTCAAGAGGAGCCCACAGTGGAATTGTTCAGAGACTGTTTCCATCTAAACCGCCGTACGGTGTTTACTAACGGCTCCAATACGGAGTTGGGTGGCGTGGCGATTCAGAAAAGGAAAGAGGTCACATACCCTCACGCCAAACTGCACAGCCACCCCAAAGAGTGGAATCAAACATGGTTCTATTGCAAAGATACCTCCCCTGCTGGTGAAAATCCCTTGCCTGGCTTTCGTCCGGAGCGGCTCAGCAATACACACCCCTTTCCGCAAAGGTTGACTGCCCAGGAGAGAAGCAAATATGCTCCTCAACTGTCGAAGCTCAGAGCCTTTATGGCCAACGGTTTAACAGGGGCTGATCTCGCCCGCTGTTGGATTTCATGGAGCATACCGCCCCTTAGTCAGCGCTCCGGTTTGATGTGTGAAGATACTGGCAGTGTTGATGACCCACTGCGACATTCCAACATCCAGCTCACCGATGAAGAAATCACAGAGGCTGTGAATAAGATGTTGAATGAACCGGAACACATCTGTGCTAAGACCGGCCTGCTTCCCTTCTGTGCCACCAACAAACCACCAGCTGTAAGAGTTTGATTTTTCTTTTTGCTAAACCTGCTATTGATATATCTGGTCATTGTTTAATATCAGTGTCTGTGTAACCAGGGCAATGATCCGTTTTGGAGCAAGAAACTGCCGGAGGAGAAACCAGAAAAACCAGACAAACCAGAAAGAGCAACCCGGCAAAAGACTAAAGCTGTGAAGAAGACTGCCCATAGGAAAAGAACCACTGCATCCTCTAACCCGGCCCCTGATGATGATGTGGATAATCCGGACCTTGAGGCAGGGCTTGACTCACTTGGCTTATTCTTCATGCGTCTTATTGATGATGATATTTGTCAGGATGATGCCGAAGCCAGCCATGCTGATGCTGCAGAGGTAATTATTCTCTCTTCCGATTCAGAACCTTTGCCTTCACTAAAAATCCGTCAGGAAAACCGGAAAGTTAAATTTTCTCATCCTCTTGCTTATTTGGATCCCAAATTTCTTATGAAGACCCAACAGCACGAAGCTCGTCGCATAACCCGGCACAGCGGCCAGGTAGTTACCTCCGCCGGTTTACCGAACAGTCCGGTTCGGAAATGCCGTTCAGAGGTCTCTAATTTGCTTGTCAGTGCTTGTCCTAAAGCGGGCTGCTTTCGTCAACCTCTTAATCCATCTGACTCCGATTAACAGGTTACTTCCCACTCATCCTCTAGCGAGTCATCGGCTACTCAGCTGCCACCGCTCAAAACGGTGCTTGGGTAAGCTATACTTATCATAATATTTGCAGCACATCGCCTTGGAACATATGCTGTATTTGATTTTGTTTATTCCTTTCAGGGCCAAACCTAGGCCAAGCAAGAAGGCTCGCCTGGACAAAGTGGCCGAAGAACATGCCGTCCTTGAATCGGGCAAAACACCAGATCTTGAAGCGGCTATTCCTGAGGATATACCCAATGATCCACCGCAGTAGGACGACGATCTTATTGCTGAAGAGAGACCTATTGATACCTCAAGTCCTGTCAATCAGCCCACAAGCTCCATCCGGATTGAGAAATCCACCGGTCCAACAAAACCTACTGACAAGCCAACAGCCCCAGTGCAAACCGGTGATACCAAGGATGATGAGGTTGTCATTACCGGCATTGGCCATACAGAGCCAAGCAATCCTGTCGCTTTGTCCAAACATTCTGCCAAGGAAGAATTTGCTACCTTTGGCAAAGGCAAGTGGAATGGTAATCTGGCGACTTACGCTGCTCTGAACGCCCAAGATATCCATTCCGGCTACCTGAACCGGCTGTATACCAGTCGTGACTATGAAGCCGGTCTGTTTAATATGATGAAAGATAAATATGAGGTAACTTCCGTATGCTCTTTCCTGCTTGTATATTTCCATTCTTGTTGACGCTCCTAGCCCTCGAGGGCCGGTTTGTAATCTTCTTTCAAACCGGGACTTACTAATATAAATATTAATGCTTTGAAATTTGCTGTTGTAGTCCCCAAGGGCCGACTCAACTGAGCGTAGTTAAACCGGGACTTTAAGTAATTGAGATCGCCGCATCACAATATATATACGAGCAAATATCCATTAGCCCCCAAGTGCAAGGTTGAATACTTGTATTGATCTTGGGACTTTGTAAGCAATTGAAAGATGAAGATCGAATATGCATTAGCCCCCAAGTGCCAAGTGCATAACTTGTTATGTGGTTGGTACTTCAATCCTTGTACCATTTTGCTGAATCATATAACTGTCTGCATGCAGGCTGAGCTGAAGACGAAAGAAAGCCAAGTCGCTGATCTCCAAGAAAATCTGAAATCCCAACAAGCTGAAACCTCCAAAGCAAAAGAGGAAGTAACCAGCGCTTTAAGCGCCATGGAACAACTTAAGGAGGGCTTCAAGAAAGAACGGGCAGATTGGGCCACTGAAAAATCTGCTTTAACCAGACGAGCAGAAGATGCCGAGGCTGCACTTAAACCGATGGTGGACGAACTGGCCAGCATAAAGCGGCATGTGCATGCCATGACCACTTCTATCTTTGGTAAGCTCGTTTGATTTCTAGATTGCTTCAACCGTCTTATAGAGCTACCACTTTGTTAACCCTTTGTGATACTTCAGGGACACGCATTGGTCATCTGGGGTCTGATGTGCGAAAGCAATTGAAAGCCGCCTATACATTGATCGAACAACTGTATATTGGTGCGCAGCGGATCATCTGTACTGCATCCGACAACAAGCCGGCGCCCACTTTGATTCAGGACACTCTGCAGAAACTGTCGGTGCTTCCTGCCCGGGTTGAAGAGCTGAAGAAATCTTCTGCTCGAACCAGCGCGATCAACGCCTTAATCCGGGCAAAAGCTTGGGTGCCGGATTTTGATCCTACTGAAGCGGCTCAGGGCTATCCCAGCCTGAAGGAAGATGGGTCAGAGTTTGGTCAAGCGGATCTGCGAGCAATAAACCGGGAGGTGCGTCCGCTAGCTTGTCAATTGGCTGAAGAAGCGGACTTGTCTCACTATCAAGCCCATTATGACCATCAAAACAAGCGAGTAGCTGTACCAATTCATGAAGCGGAAAATCTTATCCCTCCAATCCATAAGCATACTTATGCTCCCGATATTGAACCGTCGTTGCTGATCCATGATGAAGTTGTCTTTCGACCATTAATGGGAATCGACTGGACAACTATTGATTTCCAGCTGCTAGGTAGAGAAACAGGAGCTGAAGCGGCGCGGGATGACCCACAACCATCAGGCCAGGCTGGTGACCAAGCTTGAACCGGAAGCCGGTTTAAACTGCTTCTCCTTTGAAAAATAATGATCTTATTTTGGGCACCGTGTTGCCTTGTAGTAGGCTAGCTGATACTCTTGATCTTAATATGCCTTCGTGCATAACCACTGCAATTTGTGCTTTCCTTTGGGTGATGAACTGTCCAAAGTATTTTCTGCAACATAAAAAATCTTAAAGTGCCACCATGGTTGTACCGTCAGGCGGAGTATGATGTCTGCATATGTAAAATCAAAATATCTGAAATTTAAGCATATGATCAAATCTTTGAGATACATAATACCTGCCATTGTTGGACATGAAGTTGGCTTAGCCAATCTTAAAGCGGAGGTTTATAAACCCACACTGTTTGGAGGAGATAACAGCTCCTATATATATAATGCCGGTTTACCATGTAAACCGTGCCGGGTTGTAAAACACCGTGTTACTCCGTAATAGGATGTTAACAAAAAATCAAACCAAGCAAATAGTCGCCGGATTAAAAATGGACCGTGTTCCGTCAATTGACAGTGTGAACCAGTAAAAACTTTGTTGATTTAAAAAATGCAATAAAAAGAAAGAAATATCTTTCAAAGAAAAGTGTGAAGCAAAGGCAATGACAAAACCGTTTGCAAAAAAAAGGCTTATTTGAGCTGATCAGATGGCGTTACCATGGCCGAACACGACCAAGCTCCCGATAGGTGTAACTATGGTTCTAGTCAGCCAGGTCCCCAAATGAAATCGTGGCATTTATGTCGATCAAGTGGAATGGCAATGGTTCGGGATCGACCAAGCCCCCAAGTGATTCTGTGGCCTTAGGCCGGTCAAGAGGCATGACTGGTTTAGACATGACCAAGTCCCCAAGTGATCTGGTGGCTCTCACCTATCAAGAGGTACTGTATTGGTTCAGACACGACCAAACCCCCAAGTGATATAACATGATGCTTTTTTAAAGCCAACTCAAGGGGTAAATCGGAGGCCGCTTTAGAACAACTCTGTGTAACCACACATGATGTAAAAGAAACAGATACCCCGCTTTAGCTGAGGTTCCGGTTTATTATATTTAATCATAATATATACATCGTTGTAATATGTACATAAGTAGAGCCAATGGCTCAGGTATAGTAAGGCCGAAGATGAGCTATGTTCCACAGCCTGTTGGTCTCCTCCTCTGATGTACGTGAGTCCTTATGCTCTCGAATATCGATCAGATAGTATGACCCATTGTGCAGATTCTTGCTGACCATGAAAGGCCCCTCCCAAGGTGGGGATAGCTTATGCATATCAGTCTGATCTTGGATGAGCCGAAGCACCAAATCTCCTTCCTGAAAGGTTCTGGTTCTGACTCGGCGACTGTGATAGCGACGAAGATCCTGTTGGTAAATCGCCGAGCGGGCAGCTGCTATGTCACGTTCTTCATCCAACAGGTCCAAAGCGTCTTGCCGTGCTATCTCATTGTCCGCTTCAACATAATCCGCCACACGGGGTGAATCATGACGGATATCACTAGGGAGAACCGCCTCCGCTCCGTAAACCATGAAGAACGGTGTGTATCCTGTCGATCTGTTGGGTGTAGTATTGATGCTCCATAACACAGATGGTAACTCTTCTACCCAAAAACCCGGTGTTCTCTGCAAAGGAACCATAAGCCGGGGCCTGATGCCTCTCAAGATCTCTTGATTATCCCTTTCTGCTTGACCATTGGACTGTGGATGTGCCACTGATGAAACGTCGAGCCGGATGTGCTCCCGTTCGCAGAACTCCTTCATGGCACCTTTGGACAAATTGGTACCATTATCTGTGATGATACTGTGTGGAAAGCCAAACCGAAAAATCACTTTTTTGATGAACTGAACCGCCGTGGCCGCATCACACTTGCTAACAGGTTCTGCCTCCACCCACTTTGTAAACTTGTCAACCGCCACCAGGAGGTGGGTCTTCTTATCTTTGGACCTTTTGAAAGGCCCAACCATATCCAGCCCCCAAGTCGCAAACGGCCAAGTAATTGGAATCATTCTCAATTCTTGAGCCGGTACATGAGCACGTCTTGAAAACTTTTGGCAACCATCACATCGTCTGACCAGATCCTCCGCATCAGCATGAGCAGTTAACCAATAGAAGCCATGGCGAAACGCTTTAGCCACCAGAGATTTTGAACCGGCGTGGTGACCACAATCTCCTTCGTGGATCTCACGCAAAATTTCACGGCCTTCTTCAGGAGACACATAGTGTTGAAACACCCCTGACACACTGCAATGATGCAACTCGCCGTTGATAATAGTCATGGACTTGGATCGCCGGATTTTCTGTCGGGCCAGAGTCTCATCCTCTAGTAAGTCACCCCGGTTCTTGTACGCCAGGTAAGGAAGCGTCCAATCCGGAATAACATGAAGAGCTGCCACCAATTGAGCCTCCGGATCAGGAATAGCCAAATCCGCTTCACTAGGGATCTTGACCGACGGGTTGTGCAGCACATCCAGAAAAACATTGGGAGGGACCGGTTTGCGCTGAGAGCCCAGCCGGCTTAAAGCGTTCGTCGCTTCATTTTTCCGCCGGTCCACGTGGTCCACCTGATAGCCTTTAAAATGACCTGCAACAATATCCACCTCACGACGATATGCTGCCATGAGTGGGTCCTTGGAGTCCCAAGTGCCAGACACTTGCTGAGCCACGGGGTCTGAGTCACCGAAACACTTAACTTGACTTAGATTCACCTCCTTAGCCATCCGGAGACCATGGAGCAAGGCTTCACCTCCTTAAACATTGTTAGTACAAGGGAACATTAAGCGGAGAACATAACAAAACTTATCACCTCATGGGGAAGTTAATATGACTCCAGCCCCCGAGCCTTCCAATTGCCTGGATCCGTCAAAATGGATGGTCCAATATGTGTGATCCGGCTTATCTTCAGGTGCTTGCATTTCCGTCCAATCATTGATGAAATCAACAAGTGCTTGAGACTTAACCGCCGTCCGAGGCACATACTTCAAACCGTGCGGCCCAAGCTCTATAGCCCACTTGGCAATCCAGCCAGTTGCTTCCCGGTTCTGGATGATATCCCCCAAAGGAGCAGAACTGACCACCATAATTGGGTGCCCTTGGAAGTATTGTTTAACCTTCCGGCTTGCCATAAAAACTCCATACACCAGCTTCTGCCAATGCGGATACCTTTGCTTGGACTCAATGAGCACCTCGCTGATATAATAGACTGGACGTTGAAATGGATGCTCCTTATCTGCCTCCTTCCGCTCCACCACAATAGCCACGCTGACCGCCCGAGCATTAGCAGCAACATATAGCAGTAATGGCTCCTTGTCAATGGGAGCAGCAAGCACAGGCGGATTGGCCAATTGCCGCTTTAAGTCCTCAAATGCTTCATTAGCAGCAGAACTCCAGACAAACTGATCCGTCTTCTTCAACATCTGATACAAAGGGATTGCCTTCTCACCAAGACGGCTGATAAACCGGCTTAACGCGGCAATCCGGCCTGCCAGGCGTTGAACATCATTGATACACCTCGGTTTAGCCAGGGAGGTGATGGTTGTGATCTTCTCCGGATTAGCCTCAATTCCCCTATTGGACACCAGAAAACCCAATAACTTGCCCGCCGGTACACCAAAGATGCACTTGTCCGGATTAAGCATCATCTTGTATGTCCTCAGGTTCTTAAAGGTTTCCTTCAAATCATCAATCAGAGTCTCCTTCTCCCTGGATTTAACCAAGATATCATCCATGTAAGCATGTACATTATGGCCAATATGTTTGTGAAGACAATTTTGCACACATCGTTGATAAGTTGCCTGGGCACTCTTGAGCCCAAAGGGCATAGACACATAGCAGAAGGCTCCAAAGGGAGTTATGAACACTGTCTTCTCCTGGTCCTTAACTGTCATTTTGATCTGATGATAGCCAGAATATGCATCCAAAAAACTCAAACGCTCACAACCCGCTGTAGCATCAATAATTTGATCAATACGGGGGAGGGCAAAAGGATCTGCTGGACAAGCCTTACTAAGATCTGTGTAATCCACACACATGCGCCAGGTGCCGTTTTTCTAAAGGACCAGCACCGGATTGACAGGCCACTCAGGGTGAAAAACTTCAACAATAAAGCCAGTTGCTAAGAGCCTGGCTACCTCTTCTCCAATCGCCTTGCGTCTTTCTTCGTTAAACCGGCGGAGGAACTGTTTCACCAGTTTGTATTTAGGATCCACATTAAGGGTGTGCTCAGCGAGTTGCCTCGATACACCTGGGATGTCAGAGGGCTTCCATGCAAAAATGTCCCGATTCTCACGGATGAACTCGATGAGCGCGCTTTCCTATTTCAGATCCAAGTTGGCACTGATGCTGAACTGCTTGGACGAATCGCCAGGTACAAAGTCAACAAGCTTAGTTTCTGCTGCCGATTTGAACTTCAGGGCCGCATCATGCTCCGTAGTTGGTTTCTTTAATGAAGTCATGTCCGCCGGATCAACATTGTCCTTATAATACTTCAGCTCCTCGGTGGCACAAACCGACTCTGCATAGGCCGCATCTCCTTCCTCGCACTCCAAAGCGATTTTGCGACTTCCGTGAACCATTATTGTCCCCTTGTGACCCAGCATCTTGAGCTGCAAATACACATAACAGGGCCATGCCATAAACTTGGCGTAGGCCGGTCGCCCAAACAGGGCATGATATGGACTTTGGATTTTCACCACTTCAAACATCAATGTATCCGACCTGGAATCATGATCATCCCCAAAGGCCACTTCCAGAGTTATCTTACCAACAGGATATGCCGATTTGCCAGGTACTACACTTTGGAACACCGTATTAGACAGTTTGAGATTTTTATCTGTTAGTCCCATACGACGGAAGGTCTCATAGTACAAGATATTAATGTTGCTCCCTCCATCCATGAGCACTTTGGTGAACTTGTAACCTCCCACCTAAGGCGCCACCACCAGAGCCAACTGACCCAGATTATCAACCTGGGGAGGGTGATCCTCTCTGCTCCATATGATTGGCTGTTCAGACCAGCGTAGATAACGGGGTATGGCCGGTTCAACAGAGTTGACCACCCGCCTCTGAACCTTCCGGTCTCGCTTGTCCAAGCTAGTGGTGAAGACATCGTACTGCCCACTACTCAACTGCTTTGGGTTGCTCTGGTAACCTGACTGTTGCTGTTGTTGGTTGTAACCACCCTGGTTGTTCTGACTATTTTGATTATTATGTCCGCCCGGATTACCATTAAATCCTGAACCAGAATTTCCTCCACCGTAACCTGGCCCGGACCCTGAGCCACCGCCGGAGCCGTGATCATACCGGAAAGCATTAGAATTCTTGAACTCCTGTATAATGAAGCAATCCTTCCAAAGGTGGTTTGCTGGTGCCTCCTTCGTCCCATGTCTTGGACAGGGCTGGCTCAGTAGATAGTTTAGGCGGTCCGGGTTAGGGTTGGGTGCCCCGTTGCGATTTTTCGGTTTACCCTTGCGTCGCTGGCCATTGTCCTGGGTGTTGGTATTAGCCACAAAGTTCATGTTACCATCCGCTTTATGCTTACCTCCTCCACCATTGCCTGCCTAGTGATGATGCTGACCTTTGGAGTTGCTGTTCCTCTTTCCCTTACCTGCCTTGTCATCATCAGATTCGGGATCCTTGGTACTATCAGAATCAGCATACTTTACCAAATCATCCATGAGGGTTCCCACGCCAGTGCAATGACGCTTCGTCCGTCCCAACTTCAGCTTTAGGGGCCCAAACCGGTAGTTGCCTTCTAGGGTTAATACAGCGGTGTCAGTGTTGATGTGGTCTGATGAATGAAACACTTGTGAAACCCGGTGCACCCAATGAGTCATCGATTCTCCTTCCTCCTGGACGCAGGCAGCTAAGTCCACTATCGACATAGGTTGTTTACATGTATCCTTGAAATTGCTGATAAACCGGGCTCGTAATTGGGCCCATTTACTGATAGAATTAGCCGGCAAGCTTTCTAACCAAGTATGGGCCGTTCCTTCAAGCATCATGGTGAAGTATTTCACACACGCCATGTCATCCACATCAAGCATCTCCATGGCCATCTCATAGCTCTCCACCCATGTCTCTGGAGGTTGATCCGCCGTGTAATTTGGTACTTTGCGCGGGCCTTTGAAATCCTTGGGCAGGCGCACATTGCGTAAAGCGGGGACAAGGCAAGGCACCCCCAAAGAACTAGAAGTAACACCAGGTTCGATCGAGATAGTTGGACGAACCGGCGTGAGCTGCCGAGCCAGATGCTGTGCGGCTAACTCGGCCTCCCCGTGCGCTCGGGCCCGGTCCACCACTTCCTGAGTGTTATCAGCACCACCCGTCGGGTTGTTGCCACGGGGTGCTCCACGTCGTTCATTACTTGACACTGCCGGTTCATCCATATGTCTGCTATAGCTCCGGCTTGGACGGGGGGTCAAGTGGATCCGGTCGCGGCTGTACGAGTATGCTTCCTGTTGGACCAAAGCCGTCCTCAGAAGCTCCTTGACCCGTCGCGTTTCTACTGCCTGCGGCGAGTCACCTTCAATTGGAATGGCCTCCAGCCATGCAGCAGCGGCGACGAGATTGTCCATTGGGTCGGAGTAGTGACCCGGAGGTGTTAAAACAGCCTGAGGTATAACGGTGTTTTGACGAGGCGGGTCCATCCGACGAGGCTGAATCGGTGCACCGGTCCCAGGAGCTTCCGCCCGGTTTCCCTCCAGCGGATTACTGGTTCCTGCTCCTGGGGTGTTGAAAAGGTCTCTGGCCTCGAAAACCGGAGGCAAACGGGATCGATACTTCCTCCTCATGACTTCCTGCGACACGCTCTGGTCCAACATGAGCCTGTAGGCTTGTGCGTGTGGCCCGCTCTGTGGCCATCCTAGTGTCCTCAGCTGCCAGATCCGCCTTGGCCTGGGTGATCTGTTCCTTTATATTTGCAATCTCCGCGTTGTGGACATCCTGATCTTCCGGATTAGCTTCCGCCATAAGCACAGCCAATGCATCAAATAGCTCTGATAGAACTTGAGCCGGCGGGCACACAGGGCCTCCTGCCCCGGCAGCCGTCGCCGCTGCTGAACCGGAGGTTGTTGCCGCAGCGGTCGAAGAATGAAGCGCTGCTTGTGTGCTGACCATGAATATTCCAACTCGGTTGGGCAGATCGGAGGGGTTCGGAATACTGTCGCCATCGGAAAAGCCCCCAATCCGGCCATCTTGTAGCTGATAAAGAGATTCGGTTTCTCCGGTCGATGACTCATCATCGGAACAAACGACGGTCTCGCCGTGAGATTCCGATCCATCCTCATAACTTCCTGCATGGATGACTCCCACGAAGGCATGCTTCATGGCCGGTTTAAACCGGGCAGATCACGCACGCTGAGCCGTCTCGACAAGGTCGGTGCAGATGTCCGGCTCAGGGCCTGGTTCACCGATCTTGCCAATGAAAACGTGAATGCCACCAAAGGGGATCCTGTACCCGTACTCAACTGAGCCGGCCTCGGGGCCCCAGCCTGCATCGTTGATGTAGAGCTTGCCGCGACGACTCTAGTCATCCGGCCTATGGTGTAGCCCTCGAGTCCTTGAAAGCGGCCCTCCAAGAACTTGAAGCCATCGTGCGATGGCCCCACGGTGGGCGCCAACTGTCGTGGTTTTGTCACGACAAATGTCCTAGAGAAAGGACTTAGTCGTGGAGCCATCGCGATGGGTTGGGTTGAAAGGGTTAAAGCGGACACAGGGACGCAAGAGAGTTTATACTAGTTCGGCCCCTTCGATGAAGGTAAAAGCCTACGTCTAGTTGTGATGGAATTGATGGGGTTTCGATGACTAGAGAGGAAACAAGTTTCGCCTATGTCTTGAGTCGTTGTCTGTTGTCCTTGAACCGCGCCGGGTCGTCCCCTTATATACACGGGTGACGCCCGTCGGTTCACAGAGTCCCAATACCGGCTCATAGATGTGTTCGGTTTGGTCTCTACTTATTCCTAACTTATAATACAAGTTAACTACAAACGCCGGTTTACGGCTACATGCCTTGAACCGACCATGGGCCTTGAGCCCTTATCTGCCTTCTCGGGCTTTAACATACTTAACTACTGACGAAGTTAATCCGGCCTAGATAGGCCGGTTTACGCCCAGTAGTAATATCCCCAACAGGCGGGGCTCTGGCGATCGTCGCCGACAAACGGCGGTTCCTCGTGGGGAGATGTGGGCGGGGATGGATCCGCGGGTCTGGGGCAGTCCTCCCGGTGGTTGTTAGGTAGGTGGGGACGAAAGGAATCGCTGGCGGTGAGCTTCGCGGTGGAGATAGCTTCGGGCCGATTTGGGGGTCTTGGCTAGGGTGGTGCTCCGTCGTAGCTGGGGGTCTGGGCGGCTCCGCAAGACGAAGAGGAGTCGGGTGGTGGTGCTGGAAGGGTGGGGGAGGCCCTAGTGGTGCTGGAGTGGCTGAGACAGGGGCGGCGGCTGTGGTTGCCGGAGAAGGAGAAGATGACCACTTCCGGTCTATCCACTGCTATGGAAGGGTCAGCGAGGGAGCGAGATGAGTTGCTTGAGGGCCTGACGAGCTCGGGGGCTTCTTATATAGGCGGCCAAGGGCAGTTCCGCGGCGGCCGGGGATAAGATCGTCGGCGACCGCCATACTGTGCTGCAGGGCGACACGTTGGTGGTTTGGGTTGGCTGGCGCATTCCGACGAGTTCCCTACCGCTCAAGGGGGCAAGCTGGCACGCGTGGGTGGCTCGGCCGGCGCCGCCCACAGCAGGGCTGCTGTAGCTGACAACTTGCGGCCACGGCCGACCTGACGGTGGCTCTGTGTACTGCCAGGGGTGGCTCTGCGGCGAGGGGAAGGGGCGGGGTGTTGGCTGCGAGCGGGGAAGGGCCAGAACGAGCGCGAGGCGACGGCAGTGCGACACGGCGTCTCGGTGCACGCGCGTGCAAAACGTGCGCTCTGGGCGTGCCCAGAGCACGTACGCGACGTGTTCGACCAAATGCCAGGGCATGCTAGGGGGCTCCAATCCACAAGAGAGTTAGCAGGGTGGGGCTATACGCTTGGGAAAATCCATGTGACATGCTGGTCTAGTCAGGGGATCAAGTTCATAACACAAACCAGAAACTAAGCCAAAACCGATCATGCACTCAGGGTGTTTGACAAAATGCCAATGGCATCTAGGCAACTCTTGAGGTGGCCAAATCTCCAGATCAGTGTCTCCTTGGATGAGTAAGAGGGTGGTGAGGTTAGTTTAACAAAAACAAACACTTGTTAGTGCAGGTTATGCAAAACTTCAGTTCTGGACAACATGTAAATGGCATTGTTTCATGATCCAGAAATCTTCCAATGGGTCCCCTTTTCTGGACTTAAGGGTTTTGCAAGGTGGGCTATAAGCAGGAGAAAACTCAAGGGTACTAGATAAAATTAAACTAGGGTTGATGTAGAAAAAGCCAAACTGGATCAGAAAGCAAAAGAGGTTGATTCACTCAAATTTTTCAAAGAACACCACTGGGTTTTTGCATAGAGTTGAACTACATACCACTACCAACATCCCACAATTTTGGTGGAAGTTTTAAAGAAATATTTGAATAGGTTGTAGTGTAAAATTGCTCTCTGGACCAGATTTTAAAACTTGGTGTAGAGCTCAAAATGTTAAAAGAATGGAATATATTTCTGCATAAAAGTGATTTACAAACATCACATGACATCTCCAAATTTTGGTTGGAGTATTAGATGAATTTATAAAAGGGTTGCAGTGCAAATGGGGCCCTAAAACCCAAGAAACCTCACTTTAATGAATAAAGCTCAGAGAGAAATAATTATGTAATTAAATCCACTTATAATAGAAATGTTTTTCTTGAGGGGTAAAACAAGTCCAATAATACATTTGGAAAGTTTTTCACTTGAGGTAAAAATCCCATAATAATAAGGTAAAGAATGGCTCTGAAATCAAAAGGAAAAATCCAGAAAATAAAGGTTTAAATTTCCTGGCAAAATTTTTACTCAATAAAATAAGGGTAAAATTTTGGGGTGTCACAGGGCGCTCTGCTCGTGACTCAGAGCGTCGGTGCGCTACTGCTCCATGTCCCGCTGGCGGCGCAAATCGGCGATACGCTGCTCCTCTGCCAGGCGGTCGCGCTCCAAAAACTCCTGCTCCTCCGCCATGCGTGTCGGGTGGTAGGTGCGACATATGCCAACGGGTGGCTTATCATTGTGGGAGCCAGTAAGACATCGCCGGTGCCTGGAAACGGGATAAGGCGAAGACATGCACGCCGGCGGATCTTACCCAGCTTCGGGGCTCTCCGTAGAGATAACACCCCTACTGCTGCTCTGCGGGGTCTCCGCATGATCACTAGATGAACAAGTAGCTACACAATGCTTCTTGAGCTGTTTGGCGGGAGGAGGAAGAAGGACACGGCTAGCCTGCTTCTTCTCCTTGTGTGGTGTCTAGGACTAGCTGGGGGTCCAACCCTTTGCATGGGTGCCCCGGGGGGTTTATATAGGCCTACCCCCCGGGGGTACAATGGTAATCCGACTAGGCGCGGGGCCCAGCCGTCTGTGACTGCGCTCGCCGGCTTCTGGGGCCCGCCAACTAGTGGGTCCCGCTGGCTGTCGGCCCCATGGTCGACAGGCAGGCCCCACTGTCCAGGGCCTGGTGGACGGCTGGTTACTATGGCTTCATCTTGGTGATGTGGGCTTCGTCGTGGTAGGCGCGGCTACAGTGCCGCCGCCCATCGAGCGATCGCTGTAGCCTCACCGCGTCTTGTCTCCTTAATGGGGCGTCTCCTTCGAGGGAGGCGGCAAGCCGGCTGCGGGAGCCGGCTCTGACTTGGGCCGACTGGTCGGAGGCGTGGCCGCCTTCGGGCGTCTCTCTGCCCGAAGGGGCCCACCGTCTATGGGCCGCGCTGGCGGCCCGTCGTGGGTGACATCAGGGTCAACATGGCAATAGTGCCGCGCCGGACGGGTCATGGCTACTCCGTACGGCGCACTGTGCCAGGCGTGCTCCGGGATACGGGGGTGGTAGGCTTCACTGTAGCCACGCCCCGTCGCACTGCCGTTAGGTGGGTGCAAACTTTGAGGGTACGGTCTTGAACGCTTTATGGGAGCCGGCTTCTTGGAGTCAGCCTTCTCATGGCCGGCTTCCCGAAGTCGGCCCTCCCGTGGCTTCCTTCATGAGGGCTAAAGTCGGACCGCCTTCCGAAAGCCGGCCTGGGTGGCAGCCAGCAAGGGGAAGGCGGCTCCATGTCTTGGATTCTTGAGAGCCAGACGGGCTCGTGATTTTTTCAGAAGGGCCGGGGGAAGCCGGCTAGGCTACCCATGGCTATTTACTCCGACAGTAGTCCCCGAAGCTGATCGAGCTTCGAGGAGGACAAAGGGATGAGAAGCTTGGTCAGCTTCCTATCCTGAAGAGACGGCTTTGCTGATGTATGCCGTTTTCGGGGAGCCCTGCGTCTTGCGGGCGGGAAAGCTTGGTCGACCCGCGTGCTGATCGCGGGCCCTCCCGCGGGCCACGTGGCAGCGAGACCCTGCCGTCGCATGCGTGCGACGGGACGCCGCTGCAGGCCCGGGCCCGCCACTCCTAGTCCTCGACCTGAACGCTGATCTTCTGCAGCCCAAGTGGACCGCTCGCCTTCCCGTGATGATTTTATTTCGCCATTAGGGCGCAACAAGCGCAGGACGTGGGGGAGTGGGCACGATCGATCCCCACGTTTCCCCACGCCGCGCCTCCTTGGCTCCACCACGCGAGCCTATAAGTAGGGGAGGAGGGGGAGCGACAACGGTTCGCACGCTCCCTCTCGTCCTCCTTTCTTCCTCTCGTCGCTGCCGCAGCCTCTCGTCTCAGCGCCGTCACATCGTCTTGCTCCTATGGCGTTGTCGAGCTCGTGGGACGGCTCCAACGTCCATGAGGACCACGTTGAATTCCTCCGCCAGACTCGGCGCCTGCCCGACGCCAACCTCGTGCGGGTCCGCCTGGCGCTGAAGACGGAGATTTCGCTGGCGCCGGAGGAGGGCGAGCGGGTCGTCTTCCGCTCGCACTTCCTGCGCGGCTTCGGCCTTCCGGCGAGCGGATTTCTGCGCTCCTTCCTCGAGTTCTACAACCTTCAGCCGCATCACCTCACGCCCAATGCGGTGATTCTGTTGTCGGCCTTCGTCTCCCTCTGCGAAGGTTTCTTGCGGCTGCTCCCCACGCTGGAGCTCTGGGGGGAGTTCTTCCAGAGCAAGCTCGGCACCGTCGTCGCAGGCGTGCCCGCCCCCTGCGGGGCCTTCATCGCCATGAGGAGGGCGAGCGAGAACAACCCATTCCCGCCCATCCCCCTGATCCAGTCAGTGAAGATCTGGCAGAAATCATATTTCTATGTGAAGAACGTCGCCGAGCAAGGGGATCACGTCAACCTGCCGGCTTACGTAGCCGGCCTGCCGGCTGGGAGGCAGCCCTCATGGAGTTTCCGGTCCCGGTCACTGTCTCAGGCCGGGAACGCCGCCGTCTCCCGGCTTCGGGTGATGATCCAGTCGGAAAACCTGAACGGGGCCGACTTGGTGGCCGCCTTCGTGGAGCACCGGATATCTCCTCTCCAAAGCCGGCCCCACATGATGTGCCAGATGAGTGGCCGCTTCGACCCAAGCCGGCTGAGCACCAAGGAGATGCCTCATGCGGAGGTATCGTATATGGTAAATTACATCTCAAATTGCAAGCTCGCCGAAGACTGGCGATATGACAAGGCGCCGTATTCTCGCGCCAACCCTCCGCCCGTGGTAAGTTTTCTTTTCTTCCTTCTTTTCATTGGTATCCGGCTTTATGACGGCCGGCTTCTGATCAGTCGGTTCTTCTTAGCAGAACCCCCTTCTCCCGCTGACGACCGGGTTAGCGGGGATAGAACGCTAGTATGCCCCCGACCGCACGGCGGACGACGTCGACGATCCGGACTTGGGGGCGGCCGCCATGGAAGACGCCGTCGTGGGGGACGATGCCGAGCCCAGGGGCTCAAGGCTCACCGCGAGCTTCGAGGACTGGCCGGACGATGCTGAAGCCAAAGTCGCCCCGCGTCGTCAGCCGGCGGCCGACCATCAGGGCGCGGGCTCGTCCATCGCGCCGGCTGCTGGTGGTGGCGCACAGAAGCGCCGGGCCGCTTCAGGCCTCTTCGGCAGTCGGCCGAAGAAGTCCAAAGCCTCCACTGCGGTGACCAAGCGAGACGAGGTGGCCGCGAAAGCGGCCCGCTTCCGCAAGGCGGTGAAGCAGCCTCAGGCGGTCTCAGCGTAAGTCGTCAATTGCCTTGTCGCATGCTCTTCATCATTCTCTTCTTGTTTGAGCATTCTTCTTAATTTCTTCCGCTTGCTGGGCAGGGCGCCACTTTCCCTTGAGCGTGGTCTGGGCGGCTCCGTAGTTGGGCCGACTGGAGGTTCTTCAAGCTCCCGCCGCGTGGACCCCCGCGCCGACCTCAGGGAGGCCACAAAGCGGAATGCCCATGAAGCGCGGGAGGAGCGCGAGGCGGCGGAGAAAGCGGCCGCCAAGGCGGTGAGCAAGCAGGCCGACGCGGCAGCCAAGGCCCAGACGGAGGCGGCGACCGCGGAGCCGGAGGTGGAGGGTTCACGCAACCAGCCTCCGCTGCTCGCCATTCCCCTCCGAGCCGTGGCCCCCGACACCCATTTGCCCTTGGCGGAGGAGATCGTCCAAGACCTGCCGCTGATGGAAAGGGGGGAGGACCCCGTGGCCTTTGCGAGGAAAGCGCCGCCAGCAGCGCCAACCGGAGCGGGCCAAGGTGGCCAATTGTCAGTGGCGCCAGAGGGGCCGACCGGGGGTGACCCGGAGAACAGAGCCGGCCTCGAGGTGCAGCCGGCGACGGGCCGGCGCGCAGGGGGAGGCGCCTCTCCACGGGAGTTGCACCGAGTCACGGGCGCAGGCCAGTCAGCGGAAGATCTGGAGGCGGCCAGCACTGCCACGTCCGAGTGGACTCCCAGTGGGGGGACTAGCGAGCTGAATGTGGCGGCTCAAGGGGTCCGGAGCCGGCTGCAACCTCAGGCCGCCCTGCTGCAACAGTTCACCCAGGAGTTCTTGTCGACGCGAGCCACCATCCGGGTGAGTCCTTCGTTCTTGGCTGCTTTGCTCTCTTAATTTCTTCCGTGCGGGCGCATCAGCGCACCCACTGGGTGTAGTCCCCGAAATTCAGGCCGACTGCTGCGCAGTCGGGTCGGATCTTTCTTGACGACTACCTTATTTTTGCCTCTTGTCTGAATTTCCAGGAATATCACATCCTCCGTGTTGCCGCCTTCAACTCCCAGGCTCGGGAGTTGAGCCGGAGGACCGACGACCTGGCCGACAGCCGAAGTAAGTACTCGATCTTGTGTGTCTCCTGTGGGGGCGCGTCAGCGCACCCACTGGGTGTAGTCCCCGAGATTCTAGCCGACTGCTGAGCAGTCAGGTCGGATCTTTCTTGACGACTCTTTTCTTATTGGTTTTTCTTTTTCTTTGTCTCCAGGGGCCAACGCCGACTTGAGGAAGGAGCCCGGCGAGGCGAAGGCCGCCCTTCATACCAAGGATGCCGAGTACGCTGCCTTGGTCCAGGAGCGAGATCGCCTGGCCAAGAAGCTGGCCGACCAGGAGAAGAGCCACAAGGACGCCCTGCAGGCGGCGCAGGATAGCGAAGCCGCCCTGAAGGCAGAGTATGAGACCGGGGCGGCGAGCTGGGCTGAGACCCGGCGAGCCCTGGATGAAGGCTTCGGCCGGATCAAGGATTTGATCGATGGTAAGCCGCCTTCCTCGCCCCTCTCCTGCCCCTTGCCGCCTGGGTTTTTGGCTTAACTTGAGCTACTGCTTGTTTTTTGGTGCAGACTACTTCCCCGGCTATTCCGCCTTCGCCGCCCAAAGCATTGAGGCCCATCGCGAGGCGCGCCGTCAGGCGGGGGCCAACATCGCGCCGGATGCGAACCGGACGCTTGAGGAGCAGCTCTTGGCTGTCCAGGCGCGGTTGCAGCCGGCTCATCGGATGCTTCGCCGGCTCCAATGTGCCAGGGCGCAAGTGTTGGCCGCCCTCTGGCCCGGCGAGATGATCCCCCGCACCCCAAACCAAACTGCCGACTGGCTAGAGGTCGCAGTCGGTCGCTTTGAGGCTTGGAAGGCGTCGGTGGCCCGCCTCGGAGCCGGGCGGGCGTTGGAATTCGTTCGGGCTTGGTACCCAGGGCTGAGCCTGGACCAGCTACGCACTTGGCGGATGGAGGCCGACGCGGAGCTGGAGGAGGTGAGGCCGGCTATCGCCCAACGAGCTTCGACGATCGACGAGTGCACCGACATCAGCGTTTTCGCACCCGAAATCGATGATTACGGTGTTGCTCAGCCGGAGGAGTGGTTCGGGCTGAACCCGGCGGTGGGCGAGGACTCGGCGGAGGACATTGCCTCCAGCGACGATGGCGAGGATGACGAAGAGGAGGACGGCGAAGACGTCGAGCCGGCTGGTGGAACAACCGGCCGACCTCAGGCCGACTGTGCCTCCAGCAACGAGGCGCGTGGAAGCGCGCCCTCTACGGGGGGCGGTGACCAAGCCGAAGTTCGCCAGCCGGCCGCTCCTTCAGCCGGCACGACCATCTCCGCCAACCAGTCTGGCTCGTCGGTCGCTCCGCCAGCTTGACCTGCCGTCTTTATCTTTCCTGCTTGTTGTCTTTTGAACAATCTGCATTAAGTTTTCGTAGTTCCACCCACTGGGGCTGTATCCAAACTATGTTGAATGCTGGCCTCTCGGAGGTCTTTTATGTAAATATTGTTATGTGCATGTTTGGTTTCCATTCGCGTATGCTTTTTATCCTTAGGCCTTTTCCTTTGCCGCCTTCCCTCTTTCGGGAGGCAAGTACTTGAGCTTTCTTGGATTGAAGTGAAGTGAATGGAAACCGGCCGGCCGGCTACTCCGGTAGCCAGTCAGCGGTGGGAGAAAAAACCGGCTTTTGTTATATTAGTCCGTTAGTCCCTAGCCGTTTTTCGTGTGGGCGCTCGTTCCTGCCTTTAACTCTTGCCAGCCGGACAGCCGGTTCTTCGAACTGCGACTTTTGGCAAGAGAAGGCTTGGGAGCCGGCACACTACTTGTCTGACTGCGGGTAGGACTTCTAATATAACTCCAGTCGGCCAGTCCCCGAGCCGACTAATCGAACCCGGTGCCGGACGGAACAAGTAAATGAAATGACAAGGTCATAAGCATGATACTTTTCATTCATAAATAAGGGATGGCAGTCCCCGAGCCCTCCTCGGGGGGCCTATTGTCTCGTACTTAATACAAAAGTTAGCGTGATACATACTGTGTTTCAACTGTAAAATTTTCGAAGGAGGTTGGCATTCCATGCTCGTTCTGACTCCTTGCCGGAGTCGTCTCTCTTGCGTGCCTTCGGCTTTTGTGCGTCGATCAGGTAGTAGGAGTCGTTGCCTAGAGCTCTGCTGATGACGAAGCGGCCTTCCCAAGGGGCTGAGAGTTTGTGCTGGCCGGCTGTTCGCTGGATCAGCCGGAGCACAAGATCGCCTTCTTGGAAAGATCTTGGCCTGACCTTCCGGCTGTGGTAGCGGCGCAAACCCTGCTGGTAGATGGCAGACCGGCTGAGGGCTAACAGCCGGCTTTCTTCCAGCAGGTCGACGTCGTCTTCTCGTGCTTCCTTGGCCTCCGCTTCCGTGTACATGGTTACTCGAGGCGAGTCGAACTCGATGTCAGTTGGGATGACCGCCTCGGCACCATACACAAGGAAGAAAGGGGTGAAGCCGGTTGACTTGTTTCTGGTAGTGCGCAGACTCTAGAGGACAGCCGGCAGCTCGTCGAGCCAACAGCTGGCTGAACGCTCCAGAGGTATGACCAGTCGGAGCTTGATGCTGGAGAGGATGAGGCCGTTGGCTCGCTCGACCTGGCCGTTTGACTGCGGGTGGGCGACGGATGCTAAGTCCAACCGGATACCTTGGGCTGCGCAGAAATGAGCCAAGGCTCCTTTGGCAAAATTTGTGCCATTGTCGGTGATGATGCTGTGTGGCACGCCATACCGAGTTGTTATGTCTGCAATGAACGTCACAGCAGTCGGCCCATTCAGCTTCTTGATCGGCTTTGCTTCAATCCACTTGGTGAATTTGTCCACGGCGACGAGAAGATGCGTCATGCCGCCGCACGCCATCTTGAATGGGCCCACCATGTCCAGTCCCCAAACGGTGAAGGGCCAAGTGAGGGGAATGGTCTTGAGTGCCGAAGCCGGCATGTATTGCTTGAAGCTGAAGAGTTGGCACCCCTTGCAATGTTTAACTAATTCTTTGGCGTCATCCAAAGCAGTCGGCCAGAAGAAACCATGGCGGAAGGCTTTGGCGACAAGTGATCTTGAGGCCGCATGGTGGCCGCATTCTCCTTGGTGAATGTCTCTGAGGATTGCAATGCCCTTCTCTTGCTCGACGCACCGTTGGAGGATTCCAGTGACACTGCGCTTGACTAGTTCTCTGTTGACGATTGTGTATGCTCCGGCTCGACGTTGGACTTGTCTTGGTTCTGTTTCGCCAGCCGTCAGATCTTGCTTTACTAGGAAGTTGAGGATAGACTAAGCCCATGATGGAGCCGCGACTTCTTCTACTGCCAAAGTGGTTACCGCCACCAGGGTGGGCGGGCTGGGTGGTGAGATACTGGAGTCGGTCGCCGGCTGTTGTGATGGTGCAGTCCCCGGGCCGGCTACCGCAGTCCCCGAGCCGGGTGTGGCAGTCCCCGAGCCGGTTGCCGAAGTCCCGGGGCCGGCTGCGGGAGTCTCGGGGTCGCCTGCTAGGTTCTTCGAGCCGGACCCGGCCTCATCGGGGTCAGGCGGCACGAAGATGGAGTCGGACTCTGGAGACGGCTTGATGGACGGCTTGAGGAGGCATTGTAGAGCGACGCCGGTTGGAATTGCTTGCCGAGTGGAGCCTATTCGAGCCAGGGCATCGGTTGGCTCGTTGTCGGCTCGAGGTACGTGGAGGAACTCGCATCCTTCAAAGTATCCGCTGAGTTGTTGAACCAGGAAGCGGTAGCTCGCCATGTTTGCGTCCTTGGCATCCTAGTCGCCGGATGATTGCTGGACCACCAAGTCCGAGTCGCCATAGCATAGGATCCGGTGAATGCCGAGTTCTTTAGCAAGCCGGAGCCCGTGTATGAGCGCCTCGTACTCGGCCACGTTGTTGGAGGCGGCAAATTGGATCTGTAGCTTGTATCTGAGATTGTCGCCTTTGGGAGAGGTAAGGAAGACGCCGGCTCCCAAGCCGGTGCGCATCTTGGCCCCGTCGAAGTGCATGCGCCAATGGGTGGAGTCGGGAGCCGGCGGCAGGTACTGGGTCTCGGCCCAGTCGAGGAGGAAGTCGGCCAGTGCTTGGGACTTGACGGTGGTGCGGGGCTGGTAGAAGATTGTGTAAGGGGCCAGCTCGATGGCCCATTTCGCCACCCGGCCGGATGCGTCCCGGCTGCCTATGATCTCGGCCAGCGGGGCGGTGCATACGACCATGACGGGATGCTCTTGAAAGTAGGGCTTCAGCTTCTTGGCGGTGAAGTACACGCCGTAACACATCTTCTGGTAGTGCGGGTAGTTCTGCTTTGAGGCGGACAGCACCTCGCTCAAATAATACACCGGCCTTTGGACCGGCTGGGCTCGGCCTTCTTCTGGGCGTTGGACTACGATGACGGTGCTGACCACCCGGCTGGTTGCGGCGATGTAAAGGAGCATGGGCTCTTTCTCAGTCGGCGCCGCGAGGACAGGCAGCGTGGCCAGCATCTTCTTCAGCTCGTGAAAAGCTTGGTCGGCCTGGTCGTTCCACTCGAAGTGAGTGCTCTTCTTCATGAGGCGATAGAGGGGGAGAGCTTTCTCTCCGAGCCGGCTGATGAAGCGGTTCAAGGAGGCCAAGCACCCGGTGAACTTTTTAATGTCTCGAAGCTTGGTGGGGATCGCCATTCTCTCAATGGCCTTGATCTTCACCGGGTTGCATTCGATGCCGCGTTCGGAGACCAGGGAGCCTAGGAGCTGGCCGGCTGGCACTCCGAACACGCATTTCTCGGGGTTGAGCTTGATTTGGAACCGGCGTAAGTTCTCAAACGTTTCCTTGAGGTCTCCCAGCAAGGTGCCACGCTTCTCCATCTTCACCACGATGTCGTCCATGTAAACGTGAGCGTTTCTGCCGAGTTGCTTGAGGAGGCACTTCTGCATGCAACGCTGAAAAGTGGCACTAGCATTTCTCAAGCCGAATGTCATAGTCAGGTAGCAGAAGGCTCCAAATGGCATGATGAAGGCGGTCTTCAGCCGGTCGTCCGGATCCAGCTTTATCTGGTGATATCCGGAGTAAGCATCCAAGAAACTCAACAGCTCGCATCCGGCTGTGGAGTCTATCACTTGGTCAATCCTTGGCAGGGCAAAAGGATCTTTGGGACATGCCTTGTTGAGGCTCGTGTAGTCTATACACATGCGCCACTTGTTATTCTTCTTTAGCACAAGGACCGGGTTGGCAAGCCATTCTGGAAAGCAAACTTCCATAATGAAGCCGGCTGCCGGAAGCCGGGCTATCTCCTCTCCCACAATCCTGCGCTTCTCCTCCAACAGTCGGCGGAGGGGTTGTTTGACTGGTTTTGCGGACGTGTAGTTTGTGCTCGGCGAATTTCCTCGGAACACCCGGCATGTCCTTGGGGGACCATGCAAAGATGTCCCGATTCTCACGGAGGAAATCGGCGAGCTCGCCTTCCTATTTGCTGTTCAGGTTTGCCCCGATGACGGCAAACCTCTCTGGATGCTCGGGGTCAAGAGGTATCTTCTTCGTCTCCTTGGCCGGCTGGAAGGATCCTTGAGCATCGTGCTCCTTGGGGTCGGGGGACATGGCCGACTGCTTGCCGGCTATGGCAACGACTCGGTCCAACATCTTCTTTTCCGTGGCAATCACAAGGTACTCGGCCAGCCGGCTGCTGGCTGCCGCGCACTCAGAGGACTTCTTGTAATCGCCGGCTACGGTGATGACGCCTTTGGTGCTTGGTATCTTCATCTTGAGGTACGCATAGTGGGGAACTGCCATGAATTTGGCCAAGGCAGGTCGGCCAAGCAATGCATGGGAAGGGCTCTCCAGGTCCACCACTTCAAACCAGATCGCTTCGCGGCGGAAATGCTCCTTGTCCCCAAAAAGTACATCGATCTTGATCTTGCCAATGGGGGCGCAGGATAAGCCGGGTACGATGCCATGAAACACTGTCCGAGTAGGCATGAGCTGCTTCGTCTTGACGTTTAGCTTCTCCAGGGTGTCACGGTACAGGATGTTGATGCTGCTCCCGCAGTGTATCAACACACGGGAGAAGCGGGCAGCGCGTCTGTCCGTCACGAGGGTGGCTTCCAGGACCAGGGCATAAGAACCGGGAGACGGCATCACCTCTGGATGGTCGGCCCGGCTCCAGTTAATGGGCTTTTCTGACCAATGCATGTGTCTGGCGGGGTCGGCAGCGACCACGCTAACTTCCTGGTGCTCTCGGTGTTTGCTGCGCCGGTCTTCGGGCTGGCTTGTAAAGATGATATAGGTTGCTTGCTCGTCAGGGAACTCGTCATGCACGGCTCCGACCGCGGGCAGAGCTGCCGGAGGCGGCGGAGGCAGAGGCGGTGGGCCGGCAGGCGGAGGCAGCGCGAGCCCCTCGCCTTTGGAGATTCGAGTGAGCCAATGGCACTTCTGGGTTGTGTGGTTGGACGGTTTCGCGCCGCTGTGGAACTTGCACGGGGCGTCGAGACTTTGCTCGTAGGAGAAAGCCGACTGCCAAGCCGGCCGGCCGCCCTTGGGTTTCTTGGGCGCGGGCCGCCCTTCAGGCGGCACGTCTTCAACTGTGGCCACCTGCCGACTGGCGGGAGGCGACGTGGGGCCCTTGCGCTTGTGGTCGTTCGAGTGGGGGCGTCGGCCGGAATCCCTAGCCGGCGTCTTGGGCGCCGGGTTGAGTACCTTTCCGGACGCGTCTACCCAAAGCTCGGTCTTCATCGAGGAATCGGCGGTGGCGTACTTGTCCGCTATGTCTAGAAGCTCGTCGAGGGTAGCCGGCTCGTCGCAGAGGAGCTTGTGCTTGAGGAGGGTGCCTTCTCGGCATCTGGCTGTAAAGTACTCGATGGCTTGCACCTCGTGCACCCCCTCGCAAGAATTGCGGAGCTCGGCCCAACGCGTGAGGTAGTCGCGAGTGGACTCGGCGGGGCCTTGTACGCACAAGGAGAGCTGTCTGGGCTTGGGAGCCCGCTTGTAGGTGCTGGTGAAGTTGCGGATGAAAGCTTCGGTGAAATCTAGCCAGCTGTTGATGCTGAGAGGCTTGAGGCTGTTGAGCCAGGTTCGCGCCGTGCCTTGAAGCATGAGGGGCACGTACTTCACGGCAATGCGCCGGTTGCCGTTGGCTATGCTGACCGCCGTGGAGTAGCCGATTAGCCAATCTTCCGGCTTCACGGAGCCGTTGTACTTGGGCGTGTCTCTTGGGAGCGAGAACCCTTTGGGGAAAGGCTCGTCGCGGATGCGGGGGCCGAAACAAGGCGGGCCGACATCGTCTTCTTCTTCCAACGCCAGGGATCGCGCCAGGCAGCTTAGAGTCGGGTGACCTAGTCGGCCGCTGAGAGTCGGGTGCGCCACTGGCGGCGGGGTGGGATATCTCTCTCCACGGGGTCGAGGCGGAGGCGGGTTGCCCCGCCATTCCATGGCTCAGGGATGGCCGTCTACGGCTCGCTCGATGGAGATTCGGGTCCGGCTGCGGCTGGCAGCCAGCTCTTTCTCGCGCCGCGCGTGGGTGTTGCTAGTAGCCGGCGTCCGGGACGTCGCACCGTGATCTCGGCACGGGGGAGGGCTTCCCACGCGGGCGTCTGCTTCATGTTGCTGCGCAGCTGCGTCAATCAGTTGCTGGATGCGCCGGGTCATGTGGGGGAGGTCTTCGGCCTCCAAGCCGTCCAACTCGACTACGGCCGCCCGGGCGGCACGCAAGTTCTCGAGCGGAGTGGCATAGACCGGGCGGTCGACTCCCAGCGTGTCGGCGATGACGGCGCCGTGTTGCTTGACAAGGCCGGCCCGGCTTGGCCCGCCCGGGGCCGGCGTGCCGAAGGCGGCGCGGTCAGCTTCGCGCTGATAGGCCTTAGTGAGGCGTCTCACGGAGGCCAGCCTCCAGCCCTCCGCGAGGAGGGCGAGGCGGTGTGCCTCCAGTGCTTCGTCGTCGGCATTGGCCGGGAGGGGGGCGGACAAGTCGTGGGCGCTCTCGTCGGCCGGGCTGCCGTGGACAACAACCATCACTTCGGTGGTGACAGCATCGCAGCCATCGGCTCGAGGAAGCGGGTCATTGTAGATCGTGACGTTGGTGGGGAAGGTGTCGTAGGAGGCCGTGTCGGAGTCGACAAGCATCGGGTCGGTGGAGCCAACCGACTCCAGGTCCACAGCGGGCTCGCTGGAGACATGGAGCTGGCCAAGAAGGTTGGCGAGGTGGTCGGTGCCCGCATCGGAGGCGAGCTCGTCGGAGATGAGGGTTTCATCGAGGAGATCGGCGAGGCTGCTCGCCGCGCAGATGCTAGTGACGCCCTGCAGCGCGTCGTCGCAAGCGCCATCGGGCGTGCCGGGCTGGCTACGCTCGCTGGGGAGGAAGAGGGTTCCTATCCAGAACAGGTCTCCGGACGACGGTGCACCTGGCCCCACAGTGGACGCCAAATGTAGGGTGGTAGGTGCGACATATGCCAACGGGTGGCTTATCATTGTGGGAGCCAGTAAGACATCGCCGGTGCCTGGAAACGGGATAAGGAGAAGACATGCACGCCGGCGGATCTTACCCAGCTTCGGGGCTCTCCATGGAGATAACACCTCTACTGCTGCTCTGCAGGGTCTCCGCATGATCACTAGATGAACAAGTAGCTACACAATGCTCCTTGAGCTGTTTGGTGGGAGGAGGAAGAAGGACACGGCTAGCCTGCTTCTTCTCCTTGTGTGGTGTCTAGGACTAGCTGGGGGTCCAACCCTTTGTATGGGTGCCCCGGGGGGTTTATATAGGCCTACCCCCTGGGGGTACAATGGTAATCCGACTGGGCGCGGGGCCCAGCCGTCTGTGACTGCGCTCGCCGGCTTCCGCGCCGGCTGCTGGGGCCCGCCGACTAGTGGGTCCCGCCGGCTGCCGGCCCCATGGTCGACAGGCAGGCCCCACTGTCCAGGGCCTGGTCGGCGGCTGGTTACTGTGGCTTCATCTTGGTGACGTGGGCTTCGTCGTGGTAGGCGCGGCTACAGTGCCGCCGCCCGTCGAGCGATAGCTGTAGCCTCACCGCGTCTTGTCTCCTTAATGGGGCGTCTCCTTCGAGGGAGGCGGCAAGCCGGCTGCGGGGAGCCGGCTCTGTCTTGGGCCGACTGGTTGGAGGCGTGGCCGCCTTCGGGCGTCTCTCTTCCCGAAGGGGCCCACCGTCTGTGGGCCGCGCTGGCGGCCCGTCGTGGGTGACATCAGGGTCAACATGGCAATAGTGCCACGCCGGATGGGTCATGGCTACTCCATACGGTGCACTGTGCCAGGCGTGCTCTGGGATACGGGGGTGGTAGGCTTCACTGTAGCCACGCCCCGTCGCACTGCCGTTAGGTGGGTGCAAACTTTGAGGGTACGGTCTTGACCGCTTTATGGGAGCCGGCTTCTTGGAGTCGGCCTTCTCATGGCCGGCTTCCCGAAGTCGGCCCTCCCGTGGCTTCCTTCATTAGTGCTAAAGTCGGACCGCCTTCCGAAAGCTGGCCTGCATGGCAGCCAGCAAGGGGGAAGGCGGCTCCATGTCTTGGATTCTTGAGAGCCGGACGGGCTCGTGATTTTTTCAGAAGGGCCAGGGGAAGCTGGCTAGGCTACCCATGGCTATTTACTCGACAATGCGGTCGTGCTCCAACAACTCCTCGATCTCCGCATTGCCATCTAAAGACAGATAGAATGCCTCCTCCCTCCGTCTGCCTTCCGGTGAAAACCCGAATACTAGTTCTGGCGGTGACCGCCTCCGGCGTCGCCTACCGTAGACGGGCGGGGGCATGGCGGACGTGGTGAGCGACGCCGGGCCGGTGGGGGCTTATGAGGATATGGCGAGTTGGGTCACCGTGGCACCTGAGAAGGCCGGGAAACAGTACTTATAGGCGGAAGGTAGCGTGACGAACATCGGAATTCAATGCATACTGGCTTAGCGCGCCAGCTTGCCGTGGAAAACTAGAGAAACTGAAATTATGACTGTGTCGTCCCGTCTCGTCTGGGTCGCACGCCGGCATGGCGGTCAAATGAGTGCACTCGAATCATCTCCCTCCTTGTCAATAATGATTCCACGGATTTAAAGCGTATCTTTTTTCGCATCAGTTAGCTACCTTAATTACGGCCAGTTGCATGCAGGCACTCAGAATCGCTCACAGGCAGTACGCGAAACTGCATGCAACGAGTCGCAGCTGAGGGCACGCATGCAGCCACTTAAATCGCTGGAATTAATTAGGCTTAAACTTCTGCATGCCGTTAATTATTGCCATGCCTTGGTCTTGCTGCTTTGCTCACGGGACTAATAAATCCCGGACGGAGGGAGTACCTTGGTTGGTGAGAGGTTTGAATTAAGCCCTGCAAACCGGAAAGGAGGTACTAGTACATGCATGATTCGCTATTTATTCGTGTAGGATCGAGTAGGTCGTTTCTTGAATTGAACCCTACAAACCGGAAAGGAGGTAGTACGTGCGTGATCTGCTATTTATCTGTGTAGGATCGATAGTGTAGCTTGTCAGTTTCTTCAGAGATAGGAATTTTTATCCGTGTAGGATCGATAGTGTAGCCTGTCAGTTTCTACAGAGGTAGGCATTTTTATTCAAAAAACTGCCACTTCGCATCTTGCGTCGCCAATAAAACTACCAGGAGCGTATTTGTAGGCTAGCTAGTGATCGATCAGTAACTTGTAAACACTGAGCGAACATAAATAAGTAACTGTTAATGCATCTCAATGATTCACAGATCATATACAAATATGTAGCTCCAAAAGCAAAGATCAGCCACTTCGGATCTCGCGTCGCAACTAAAACTAACTAGTACGATTCCCATACATAAGATCAACATGTTAATGCATCTCAATGATTCACAGATCATACACAAATATGTAGCTCCAAAAGCAGAGATCTAGAAAAAACATCTGTTCTTCCTACTAACATGGATGCTTCTCTTGGCCAACATTTAGTACAGACTGAAAGACAATTTTTTGTGTGAAGTCTACAATTCCTCTTGCAAACGTAAGTGGTTTCACCAACAGCTGGAACCATGAGAATGAACCACACATGATGGAGGAACATCCACTGCAATATGATTTGGTCTTCTCTCGATCACACCGCGAGACTATTTTTGGAATACAAACTTTAACTTAGGAAAAATGATGCCCATTGTATAATCAGACAAAAGCAATGAAGCACCTAGTGTTGGCTAATAAATAGTATAGTACTACTTTTCTGCAGTCCATGAAGTGACTATCAAATCTTTCTGTGTCTATTTTCAAATGGCACTGCATGCAGTGACTATACTATTCTCTTCTGCAGTTCAACCAAAATTGCGGACACTTTGTTTGTTTGCCAAGTAGCAACGGGCAGACATCTCTGTCTCCACAAATATCAAGCAGCTAGTAAACATATACCACACCTTGTATTTTTGGTTTAAACATGTCTCTTCCGCTTAGCATCTGTCATGTTCAGCACTTGACAATCTGATACAGTTATTTTTGCCCTGGACAATTTCATACTGAATTGATTTGCTGGTTCAGAGCAAAAATATAGCGCCTATTCTTCATCAGACCAACGATATCCATGTTCGCAGTGATGGAAGAGGTGAAATCAATACAACCGAAATTGAGCATCCAATCATTGAATCATGTCCTGCACCTCTAATGTAGGTCCACCCTGCCAATAAATTCACATGCAAACCACTAGTATTACTATCTAATGATAGTACAAAAAGAGTAGCAAGATAGTAGCAAACCATGTACCTTCATAATGAACAGCTCATAGTGCCACCAATTGGATATAAAGGTTTGGAAAAAAACATGCTCCTAATGTTGAACCAGTTGGACTTTTTGTGCAGTTCCACTAAAATCGAGCATCCCTATTTGCATAGATATTGGAAGTGTGATTACTCTAAAAGTGGCACTAGTTGAAGCATAGACTCACAAATATAAGCATTCCAATTTCATAATGGGAAAATGTAGCAAGACTGTTTCTAACCACCTGTTTGAAGGAATAAATAAAGCAACAGCGGCTGATGTCAGGAAGACATACATAGTTTTTCTGAAAAATTGAGCCATTCCTGACCTTTCCTCTTCTTTTAAGCAATTGTTGTGCAGTTCTACTAAAATAAAATGCCATCACCGCCTTGACAATTCAGTGACACTGTACAAAAAGAAATGACTTAACATTACATCATGATATCAGTATGTAGTCGACAGGCATTAGAGACAAACATACAGACCTCCTCCGATAACATAATGAACATTAATTTTAACAAAGGTGTGACTAGCTTTACCAGGATAATTTGAGTGAACTCTACACCCTTTATTCCTTAATATAAGACGTTTTCGCGGTTCAATTTAAAGTACCCAAACGTCTAGTATTTAGAAAAACAGGTAGTAGTTTTCTTGAGCACATATCTGGGAAAGCTTGCCACACTTTATTTATGTCCATACGCTAATGAAACACCATTCGAATACTACAAATATACACTAATCCAGTGGCTAGTGCAACAGTAGAGTAGTTAGTTTATTACAGGGTACAGTACAATGGTTTTACTGAACAGATTTCAATAAACTCTAGCACTGGAAGGTTTCTATAAGTATTAACAATACAAAATGTAAAGGTAACAAGTTTCAGCATTGGTATACTAGCTCTGCATGAGCATTAAACCAAATACAAAAGTCTGAAGGTAACTAGCATTATTAACTAATGACAGTATAAAAAAATTGCAAACCATGTACCTCCAAGGTAAATATCATTTCGAACTCGGGGGGACCTTAAAAATTGCTATCCCAATCTTGATAATCGATCAAACATAAAAACTTGATCGAACGAATCAAGAGAACAGCCGAAGGAGGAGGTGCCCACTCTTGACCTTTCCTCTTGTCTTCATAATTGTCTATGCAGTTTAACCAAAATAAAATGACATCAGTGCCTTGGCATTTTGGTGACACTATACAAAAAAATTAACTTATCTCATGAAAGTGAGGTATGTAATCTATAAGCATTAACAGTGCAAAAATCTGAAGGTAGTAACAAGTTTCATCGTTGGTATACTAGCTGTGCAACAGCATTAGAATGCCTTAGCTGAAAAATCTTTAATACATCCACAATCAACAGCTAACCCTGAAATAATCCAGTGACATTAAATGGCATTGCTTAAATTTATCGGTGGCATTAGACTGAGAGCGCCATTAGTTAAATGTGGCATCACTTTAGCAGTAGCATTGCTTGACTTGACTGCTGGCGTTATACTAACAGCAAAAAAGTGGCAATAAGAGCATGGGAGGCCCATTCGGACAGTGGGCGCACCAGTACGATGTACCTCCACGGACGCAGAGTGGTGGGAGGTATGGTTGCCCAGAGAAACAAATATCCAGGCAGCATATGTGGATTACGTCCCATTTTTGCTCTCTTTAGCCACCTTTTTCCTATGCGAGGACAACAAACCGATCGACCTGGTCATTCTCTATTGCGTTGTCATGCCTTTCTACCCTTTTTCAACCAAGAGACACAAGACTCGTTCCTTAGCTACTGATTTTCCCCTTTTCAACCTAGATGCGGGTTCGATGCCTACTCCCTTGGACAGTACAGTCTCCCTTCCTTTCCTTATTCAACCCAGACATGGATTAGTCTACATGAAGTAGGGTTTCCTTTAATAGTGCAAATTATGGTTTTCGTTTGCGTGGCCAGCAGAGCAGAGGATAGCAAATTGGGAAGATGGTGGAGTGGAAAAAGATCCACATGCAACGACGTTATGGTTCGAAAAGTGGTACCATACCTGAGGGTCGGCGAGAAGTGGCTTCGCTCGTGGTTGTCATCCTCCGCACACACTATGGCAGCGAGCTTGGCAACGGAGGCCATCCCACGCGGGCGCTAGGTCTGAGAGGACGGCCTTGTCGTCAGTGCATGACCTCGCTCGCCGACGACGAGTGCGTCAACGCTGCACGTCCTTTTCTTCCCCGGCAGATCTGTGACCACCGGTGAGGAGGGAGAGAGGGGCCGTCTTTTTTACAAATCTGGAGAGAGGGTGGTAGTGCAAGAAGCAAGTGGGCAGCCCTTAGCAAGAAAGTGCTCAAGCTCCAGCCTATATATCTTTTTTATACTACTAGTACTGGAGGTGGAGTAGTGGTAGAGTAGTTTATATTTTCTCTGCGACAGTACCAGTTAGTCATGCTTCAAAACTGATCGGCACACCATTAAAAAAATAAAGGTCAATAACTAATGCGGTACCTCGGGCCAACGCGGCCAGATCGCATTTTGCACGAGAAATTACACACCATGTTTTGTTGACATGTGGCCCTGTTCCAACATATCAGTGAGACGACGACGAGTAGTAGGAGTATTTTCAAACGGACATGTAGGCCGGGGCACCTCTTCGTGAACCGTGTCAAACTCGCAACCGTCCACCGACTCTTCGCCTTTCCCTCTCGATTTGGAACTCCTGTCGACCTGCCACGGAGGGAACAGGCCGGAAACGACCCCGTTATTCTTGCCCCGATCTGAAAGATGACGTGGTGGAGGAACTCATTGATCGGTGCGACGTCATCACCTCGGCTAGCATGGCAGGTTCGTTCAAGCCCATTCTCGACTCAACTAATAACATCATTACAAAGAACCCAAGAGTCAAGGAGCGGTTTGATCTCCCCTATCTTCTTTGCCGTGACCGTGATGATGACTGGCGTCGGCACGACGAGGGCCTTGCCCTGTGCAACTTGATGCCTCTTGATAATGATACGTATGATGTTAAGATGCCATCGCTTGAGGGCAAGGTTTGGGCGGGCACAAATGGAGATTGGGTTGTTTACATTGGGTCCAATTGCGAGTGGGAACTTGTGAATGTGTACACTCGTCACCGGGTTCCACTTCCAAAAATCTCAGCACACTACCCAGAGGTTGAGCACACCGGTAATGTACGCACGTTCAAATACGATCATGGTGACTGTATTCTACGGAAGAGAGCAATTTTTCGAGTTCCCAACCGCTCTTGGAATTACAGCAACTATGATGTTGTTTCTATCTTCGACAAGCTTGTTGCCGTCCTTGATGGTTTCACTCGATGGATATTGCTCAAAAATCAGTTTCTGTACACGGATGAGTACTATGATGCAATTCAATACGAGGGCCTTGTGTTTGCTGCTACCACTCGTGGCACTATTTTTGCATGGCATCCTCATAGTTTCGGTACGTTCGTCTTCCACCGTAATTATAATTGTTTCATCCACATGCATGTAGGTTAGCAAGTTTCCCTTTACTAATTAACCTTCTTCTTGTGTTTCCAAGGTCCTGTGAACATCCCACCACCTATACTTGAAATTTTCTATAACCAAGGGGGAGATGACGATGGTGATGATCACGAGCATGAGGACGAGCAGCGCCCATATACTCTGTGGCGCCTAGCAACTAATTCTGATGGATCACCTCTTCTTGTGTGTATACAGCCCACTGATGATGTTACTGCTAAGGAAGTAGGTGTCTCCCATGGTCGCACTCTCCGGACCTATTCCAGCACCCGTTGCATGGTATTCGGGATGGATACTAGTGTGCTAGCGCCAACTCCTTCTCCCTGGTACAGAATTGATAGTCTTGGAGAAAACTCACTCTTCCTTGGACAAAACTATTCGATGATGGTGAAAGGCGATCCAACTGCTGTTGACACATTTATGAGACGCAACTGTGTCTATACCTCGGACATTTGTGTGGTTCCCTACCCTAGTAGGGATATAGTAGGCCGCTTCAGCCTGGATGATCAATCATGCATTGGTTTCCAGATCGACAATCGATGGCCCGTCCCAGAGAATCGCTTGTGGTTCAAAGCAAGCGTTTCCAATGCCGAGGAATAGTTGAGTTGAAGTTCATTTCATTGCTTGTTATTTGTTGTGTGGTGAAAACTTTAGTATTTATAATATGAGGCCCTCCGCCGCGTCTGGCCTCGCCGACGTCGAGTCGCCGGCGGGTTTGACCATGCTGACCAGGGGTTTGACCTCCCCTGGGTCGCTGACAAGTGGGCCCTGGCCCCAGCTAATCCTAGTTTAGTTTTTAATTAAGTTTAATTAACTCCACTGACATTTTATTTAGTAGGAGCTTAACACTAATTAACTTAGATTGGTTAGTCAGTCACTAACGTGTGGACCCCACATGTCAGAATTGACCTGGTCAGCCGCCTTTGACCTGCTGACGCAATGCTGCTATCATGCTGACGCAGTAATCATTTTCTGGTTTTAAATTAAATCAGGAAATTCCAGAAAATTAGCTAAACTTCAAAAATTTATAGAAATTCAACCGTAGCTCAGATTGAAATAATTTATATATGAAAATTATCAGAAAATTGCAATCTATCCATCTGTACCGTTTTCATGCATGAAAAACCAACTTACACATGATGTATATGAGGAAACACACTTATGGCATTTATAAAGGCTTATTTTAGAGTTGCATTTGAACCTTTGGTTCAAATGGACCTCTTCCAAATAGAATGCTAAATGCATTAGCTCAAAACACATCACTTACTCATGCCATGTTCATGCATCATATTGTTGCATATGTTGTGTATTGATTGCCGACACCGTTCCTTCTTGATAGGTCCTGCTCTGGAGACTGATCCAGAGTACCCTGTTAGAGGAGCAGTGCCCCCCTGTTGATCTACCAGGCAAGCTAACCCCCTTGTTCATTACGATACAATCCTACTCTCTCGCTCCTACTCTCATTTATTGTTTTAGGACAACAACGATTCAACTGCTACTTTATGCTGCGGTAGTTGAACCCACTCCTCTGCATGACCTGTCATTGCCATAGTAAATAGTTAAAACCCACTAGCATGTGTAGGAGTTGATTGATCCATGTTGCATTCCTACCATGCATGCCTGCTATTGCTTAGAGTTGTGTCAGGTCTGATTCATCGGGAATGAATTGGAGTGTTACGATATGTTCTGGTGCTGAGAGTCAAGCGTGTGAGCTCGATTTGGTAAAGGTAGCCGTGAGAGGCCATGTAGGAGTACATGGTAGGTTATCTCACTGGAACCGTCCTTAAGCACTGAGTTCTATGTATGTTGTCCAATGACAAGCTACTACCATGCATTGAAATGCTTAAGTGCCCCTCTCGACTTATTAGTCACGTCGATCTCTATCCAGGAGTTGCAACTAGTTTCTGGTGTTTGTAGGTAGTGCTATTTTTCTACCGAGTGGCACCCGGCAGGGTGGACTTGGGACAGACTAGGCACCGTGGCCCGGTGTACCGAGTGGCACCCGGATGGTGGGCTCGGGAACCCTGTACACATCGTTTGGGGCCGTGAGCGAAACCCTGGCCTGATCTTCTTGTGGATGGAACCTGAATAGGCGATAAACCTAGACTAGAGTCTTGTGTGGTTAGTCCGGTCATGGACGACACCCTCGCCAGGCTTCCGCTTGAAGGTTGCCGAGATACATGACGTGTACATGGTGATAAGTGGTGAGAGCATGTGTGAAGAAGTACACCCCTGCAGGGTTATCATGATCTATTCGAATAGTCGTGTCCTCGGTTATGGACTTCTTGGATGCTTACATGGTACATAGACAACTTAAAGTGGATACTCTAAAATGCTCAAGACAAGTGTGAGTGCTATGGATGGCCTTCTCGTAAGAAGACAAGAATGAATCCACAGTGGTGTATTGATGTGGTGATTAGTGGACTCATGTGCGCTGCCTCACCTCAAAGAAGTTTCTCATAGTCGTAGAATAGGATAGCCACTGAGTCAAAGCTGGCTTGTTGCAACTAAACCCCACATTACCTTCTTGATACAAATGCACGTATGGTAGGATCTGATGTAAGTCTTGCTGAGTACCTTCGTACTCACGTTTGCTTTATTTATGTTTTGCAGGTGAGACATCTGTCTCACTAGTAGTACCACTTGGACTTCGACGAGTAGCTTGTTTGTAGATAGTCAGGCTTCTGAGCCTTTTTATTTTGTAGTTGTCTGTATTCAGACATGTAATGCTTCTGTTGCTTGTATGCTCTGAATGATGGGTCTTGTGACCCCTGTTTGTATTTATTGCTATGTGGCTCTTCTGGGCCTTTATCTATATGAGTTTGTGTTATGTTGTGATGCCATGTTGTACAACACATACTTGCATCTTATGCGTACGTGTAACGTGTATTGCTATATGTGGGATCCGACAACCTAGTTGTCTATCCTTGGTAGCCTCTCTTATCGGGAAATGTAGTCTAGTGCTTCCACTGAGCCATGGTAGCCTGCTACAGCCCAGTTCACAGGAGTCCTGCTAGCCCAGCACTACTGCTCCGGAACACTTCGATTGGCGGGCATATGATTCACTTCGTTCCTGTGTCTGTCCCTTCGGGGAAATGCCACGCGGTGACATCTGGAGTCCTATTAGCCCAGTGCTACAGCCCTGATTCACACGCTGCTGATCGACATGCTTGATGTGATGAGGATCCTCCCGACCAGCCCTCGTTGGCAGAGTATCGGGACCCTGATCCTAAGTCACATTGATCTAGCCGGTAACACCTCATATCACTTTGCAGCCTCACGCACGGTATTCCCACGGGTGTCGCCTTACCCTGGCCCGGGACCGTTTGCGCCTTTTGGCTCCATATATGATTGTGTCGCTAGCATCCATATGACAGAGAACCCGGGCCGACATGGCTAGTCATGAACCCAAAGCGGCACTAACCTATGGGGACAGACATACATGATTCACATCGAGCATGTCGGTCAGCAGCGTGTGAATCCGGGCTGTAGCACTGGGCTAATAGGACTCCGGATGTCACCGCGTGACATTTCCCTGAAGGGACAGACATAGGAACGAAGTGAAACACATGCCGGCCAGTCAAGTGTCCTGAGTAGTAGTGCTGGGCTAGCAGGACTCCGGTGAACCGGGCTGTAGCGGACTACTATGGCTCAAGGAAGCACTAGACTACATTTCCCCATATGAGAGGCTGCGAAGGACAAACAACTAGATTGTCGGATCCCACACATAGCAATACACGTCACACATACGCATAACATGCAAGTATGTGCTGTACAACATGGCATCACAACATAACGCAACTCATATAGATAAAGGCCCAGAAGAGCCACATAGCATTAAATACAAACAGGGGTCACATGACCCATCATTCAAAGCATACAAGCAACGGAAGCATTACATGTCTGAGTACAGACAACTACAAAAGAAAAAGGCTAAGAATCCTGACTATCTACAAGTCCCTCCCAAAGGTACAAGATCGTAGCTGAGGTGCAAGCTACTCGTCGAAGTCCAAGTAAACTAATAAGACCGAAGTCTCCGCTGCAAAACCATAAATAAGGCAACGTGAGTACAAAGGTACTCAGCAAGACTTACATCAAATCCTATCATACATGCATTTGCATCAAGAAGGTAATGTGGGGTTTAGTTGCAGCAAGCCAGCTTTGACTCAGTGGCTATCCTGTTCTACGACAACGAGATACTTCTTTGAGGTGAGGCAGCGCACCGAGTCCACTAAACACCACATCAAATACACTACTATGGATTCATCCTCGTCTCCTTACGAGAAGGCCGTCCACAACACTCACACTTGTCTTGAGCATTTTAGATTATCCACTTTAGGTTGTCTATGTACCACGTAAGCATCCAAGAAGTCCATAACCGAGGACACGGCTATTCGAATAGATCATGATAACCCTGCAGGAGTGTACTTCTTCACACACGCTCTCACCACTTATCACCATGTACACGTCATGTATCTCGGAAACCTTCAAACGGAAGCCTGGCGAGGGTGTCGGCCACGACCTGACTAACCACACAAGACTCTAGTCCAGGTTTATCGCCTATTCGGGTTCCATCCACAAGGAGATACGGTCGGGGTGTCGCTCACGGCCCCAAATGATATATGCAGGGTTCCCAAGCCCACCTCGCCGGATGGATCTACGCTTGGTACACCGTGCCACTTGTGCCTACTCTGTCCCAAGCCCACCTGGCCGGGTGCCACATGGTAAACTACTAACACTACCTACAAACACCAGAAACTATTTGTGACTCCTGGACAGAGATCAAGTTGGCTAATAAGTCGAGAGGGGCACTTAAGCATTCCAATGTGTGGTAGTAGCTAGTCATTGGACAACATACACGGAACTCAGTGCTTAAGGACGGTTCCAGTGAGACAACCCACCATGTACTCCTACATGGCCTCTCACCGCTACCTTTACCAAATCGTGTTCACACGCTTAACTCTCAGCACCAGAACATATCGTACCACTCCAATTCATTCCCGATGAATCAGACCTGACACAACTCTAAGCAATAGCAGGCATGGCATGGCAAGAACACAACATGGCTAAATCAACTCCTACACATGGTATTGGGTTTTAACTATTTACTGTGGCAATGATAGGTCATGCAGAGGAATGGGTTCAACTACCGCGGCATAAAGTAGCAGTTGAATCGTTGTTGTCCTAATGCAATAAATGAGAGCAGGAGCGAGAGAGTAGGATTGTATCGGAATGAACAAGGGGGTTTGCTTGCCTGGTAGATCAACAAGGAAGGCACTGCTCCTCAGACAGGTACCCTGGAAGGGTCTCCGGAGCAGGGCCTATCGAGAAGGACCGGTGTCGATAATCAAACACAAGAATATGCAACAATATGATGCATGATCATGGCATGAGTATGTGATGTGCTTTGAGCTAATTCATTTAGCATTCTATTTGGAAGAGGTCCATTTGAACCCAAGGTTCAAATGCAACTCTAAATTAAATCTTTATAAATACCATTTATATGTTTTCACCTATACAACAAGTATAAGTTAGTTAGACATGCATGAAACAGGTACAGATGAATATATTGAATTTTTCTAATAATTTTTCATATATAAATTATTTCAATCTGAGCTACGGTTGAATTTCTATGAATTTTTGAAGTTTTGAAAATATTCTGGAATTTCCTGATTTAATTTTAAAACAGAAAATGAATAACTGCGTCAGTATTGCGTCATGCCTGCGTCAGCAAGTCAACGGAGCTGACCAGGTCAAACCTGACGTGTGGGTTCCACATGTCAGTGACCGGTTAGTTAACAGGGGGTTATTAAACTAATCTAATTAAAGGATTAGGGCGACTGGGCCCACTGTCAGCGTCAGGGATTAGTTAAACGGTGATTAGCCTTAAGCTAATCACCTGTCAGGCCAGGCCCGCACGTCAGGCCGGCTAGGGTCGTCGGCGGCGTCCACGCTGCAGGGCACGGGGGCGGCGGCTGGGAGCACCGGGGCCTAGCCCGTGCTCTCCCGCATCTAGTGGGGTAGGTAGGAGGAGGAGGGGTGGCCGGAGATGACCGCGGCGAGGTCATTCGCGGCAGCCGGAGCTACGAGAACGGCGGGTTCGGTGCTACGGGGCACTAGGGGGGCTGCGGTTGGGTGCAAACGACACGCGGGAGGGCACTGAGAACGGCGGTGAGCTCGGTTGCCACCTGTGGCAGCTGTGGCCATGGCGGCGACATGAACGGCGGAGCCGAGCTCTCGGCCAAGGTGGCGGACAGGGCTAGGGGGCGCTCGAGCTACGGGGCTAGGGGGAGGGGGAAGGGGAGCTCATAGCAAACTCGAAGGCGTCGTCGGTGAGCTCGGGGAGGACCAGTCAGCGACGAATTTAGCGGCGGCGATCCGCGGCTCCGACGAAGGGGATGATGGCGGTGGCGACGCTGCAGTGCTCCTGGCATCGTCCAGCTCGACGAGGAGGCGTAGTCGAGGGCGGCGGTGCTCCTGGACAGCAGCAAGGGACGGGGCGGTGGCGATGGTCGCGGTGGCTCACGACGACGTGCTGCGGTGGCATTCGGGCGCGGGAGAGAATACGAGCAGAGGAGAGGAGAGAGCTCGGGAGAGAGTGAGGAGAGGCCAGGGGGCTCGGTGGAGCTCTCTGGGGTGGACAGCACCGAGGGGAAGGGGGGGTAGGCAGGCAGGAGCGTGGTGTGCATGCGCGCGCTCGCCGTGCCCTCCTTCACCTCCTCCTGGCAAGGAGGAGGATGACTGGCTTGGCCAGTTGGGCCGGGCCAGGCCGCATAGTGCTGGGCCAGCACAGGAGCTGGCCGCACGTAAGGTCCAGGTAGGTTTTTCCATTTTTGTTTTCTTTTCTATTTTTCTGACATTTGTTTGGTTTAATAAAAATATTAAACCATTTTATTTTCTTATGCCAATTTTTGCAGGGGCTAGTGGTATTATTCCAGAGCTCCTCAACTACTGGCATAAATTTTGGACATATTATATATATATATATCATATATATATCCAAGCAATTAATTATTGCATTAATTCCAAATGGCCAAAATAAATATTTATGAGTTCCTTAAAATATTGGTTTGATTTCTACCTCTGACCAATATTTTCAGAGAGCAACATGAACATTTTCTTGGACCTTTTTGGAGCAATTTTTATCTGGGTTATTTCCAGAAATGATTTCTGAGGGTTTCACAATCCCCATTTCAAATTTAAATGGAATTTGAACATGATGCACAACTGACTAGCTGGTCTAGGTCATACCAGAACTAGGGATGTGACACAGAGTTCATGTTAGAGATGGAGAGGAACAAGCGTGAGTCTAACCGCTTGTTAGCATGTATCGAGAAGAACACCGCACCCCAGTGCAAAGAGTCAGCGACCATCTATCATTTCATTGGTTTGAAACCACCTACCTTCCATCATTCCATTGAACCACTTGATGCAGATGACTGGCTTCATAGTATCACTCACAAGCTGCATTCTGCGAACGTAGCTGAAAGTGACAAGGTCACCTATGCTACATATCACTTGGAAGGTCCTGCTAGTCTTTGGTGGCAGAACTATGAGGCTATGCTTCCAGCTGGCCAGATACCCACCTGGAGAGATTTCACTGAGGCTTTTCGCAAGCATCACATTCATCAGGCTCTCATTGACCGCAAGAGAGAAGAGTTCTGTAGTTTCACCCAGAGTAACATGGTTGTTGATGCTTACAGTAGAGAGTTTGAGAATCTTGCCCGCTATGCTACAGAAGAGGTGTCCACGGACGCCAAGAAGCAGGCTAGGTTCCGGAAGGGTCTCAACCCCAAGTTGCATCATGATCTCCACTTGCATCATTGCAATACATTCCAGGCTCTTGTGAACAAGGCCATTAATGCAGAGACGACTCAACTCACTCATGAGGAGTCTCGTAAGAACACCCGTGATTTGGGTTCTTCCTCCGGTTCTAGTTCTTAGAAGTGCCAGATTTGGGTTCCAAACTCCGCTCTTCCACACGGTTATACACCAAGGCCATCTTTTGTGGCACCTCACCCAGTTCAGCAGTATGCTACACCCAAGCCTGTTGGTAGACCGCCATCCAATGCGGGTCCACGTCCTACTTCAGGGACTTGTTTCACATCCGGAGAGCCAGGACACTATGCACGTGACTTCTCTCAAACCAACTATGCTCCATCCCTGCCTGAGAAGTCTATTGGCCATGGTAAGCCATCATGCAAGATGATTAGTGTCAAGTCACCTCCCACCGAACGTGGATGTGTGCATCACGTCTCAGCTAAAGACGCTCATGATGATCCAGATGTCATTCTTGGTACACTCCTTGTCAACTGTCATCCAGCTTCGGTTTTGTTCGATGCCGGAGCATATCACTCCTTCATCTCTGAAGGCTATGCTCGTTTGCACGACATGTCATTTTGTGATATGCCAACTCCACTTGAAATCCGAACTCCAGGGTCTAGATGGCAAACTACCAGAATAAGCCATGGTAATGAAATCCTTGTTGATAGACTTGTATTCCTTGCATCACTTGTAGCCCTCAAGTCTACAGATATTAACATCATCTTGGGTATGGACTGGATGAAAGCTCATCATGCCAAGATTGATTGTTACACCAGGTCCGTTCAGCTTACACATCCATCTGGCAAGATAGTCACTTTCTCCACTAGAGTTGCAAAGCGCCAACTCTATTCTCTTAATGCCAGCCCTCTTCCTGACCTTGAAGATATCCCGGTAGTCCATGACTTTACGGATGTCTTTCCAGAGGAACTGCCAGGTATTCCACCTGACAGAGATGTAGAGTTTGTCATAGATCTTATCCTAGGAAACGCCCCAATTTCTAGGAGACCCTACAAGATGGCACCCTTAGAACTAGCTGAGCTTAAGAAACAACTTGATGAATCCTTGCAAAAGGGTTTCATCCGTCCTAGTTCTTCTCCCTGGGCTTGCCCCGTCCTCTTCATCAAGAAGAAGGATGGTACGGACCGAATGGTTGTAGATTATCGTCCCGTTAATTTGGTCACGATAAAGAACAACTATCCGCTCCCCAGGATCAACGACCTGTATGATCAGCTCGCTAGATCCTCAGTCTTTTCAAAGATGGATTTGAGGTTAGGCTACCATCAAATCAAGATCAGAAATGGGGACATTCCTAAGACGGCTTTTGTCACTCGTTATGGTCAGTACGAGTACACCGTCATGTCCTTTGGTCTAACCAATGCTCCAGCTACTTTCTCCCGCTTGATGAACTCGATCTTCATGGAGTACTTAGATAAGTTCATCGTGCTTTACCTCGATGATATTCTTATTTACTCGAAGAACGAGGAAGAGCATGCCGAACATCTTAGACTTGTGTTAGAGAAACTCAGAGAGCCTCGCCTTTATGCCAAGTTCTCCAAGTGCGAATTTTGGTTGCCAGAAGTGACCTACCTAGGTCACGTGATCTCTGGCAAGGGCATTGCCATCAATCCAGAGAGAGTTCAGGCTGTTCTTGATTGGACTCCGCCTGAATCAGTTAAGCAAGTTAGGAGTTTCCTTGGTCTAGCCAGTTATTGTCGCCGCTTCGTTGAGAACTTCTCCAAAGTGGCCAAACCTCTCATGGAACTTCGCAAGAAAGATAAAAAGTTTGAGTGGTCCCCACAGTGAGAGCACGATTTTCAAGAACTGAAAAGACGCCTGACTTCCGCTCCCATACTTGGGCAACCGGATTTCACTAGGTTGCATTCTTATGCAAGATCGCCATGTGATTGCCTATACATCTCGACAGTTGCATCCACATGAAGAGAATTATCCTACACATGATCTAGAGCTTGTAGTCGTAGTCCATGCACTTAAGACCTGGCGACATTACCTTCTTGGTAAGCGTTGCGAGATTTACACCGATCACCAGAGTCTCAAGTATATCTTCACCCAACCAGATTTAAACATTAGGCAAGGACGTTGGTTGGAGTTGATCTCAGATTACGACTTAGGAATTACCTACACCCCAGGCAAGCGGAATGTCATGGCTGATGCGCTAAGTCATAAGTCCTATTGCAACAATCTTATGTTGCAGTAGGGCCAACCAATTCTCCATGAGGAATTCAGTAAGTTTAACCTTCACCTTGCTCCTCACGGATTCCTATCAACCTTGGTGGCGAAACCTACCCTTGAGGATTAGATCATTACTGACCAGAAGTTTGATAAGGGTGTTATCCGCATTAAGAGGAACATTAAGAAGGGAGTTGGTGGTAGTTTCTCTATAGATGATCGAGGTGTTGTTTTCTTTGAGAATCGCTTGGTGGTTCCCAAGAATCAACATCTTCGACAGTTAATCCTTAAGGAGGCGCATGAATCTCGTGTCATGATTCATCCCGGTAGTACTAAGATGTATCAGGACCTACGCCAGAGGTTCTGGTGGACTAGGATGAAGAGAGAAATTGCTCAGTTCATTGCTAACTGCGACGTTTGTTGTCGCGTTAAGGCAGAGCATCAAAGGCCTGCTGGCACCCTTCAGCCTTTAGCTATTCCTGAGTGGAAATGGGATAAAGTTGGTATGGACTTCATCACCGGCTTTCCCAGGACCAAGAGAGGGAATAATGCTATCTTCGTAGTCATTGATCATCTTTCCAAAGTGGCTCACTTCCTACCTGTTCGAGAGAGTATGACTGCTAGTCAGCTCGCTGACTTATATATTTCTCGAATAGTGTCACTTCATGGTGTTCCACTAGAGATCAATTCAGACCGTGGTAGTATTTTCACTTCTCATTTCTAGGAGAATTTCCAAACTGCCATGGGCACCCATCTTTCCTTCATTACCGCTTTCCACCCTCAATCAAGTGGTCAGGTGGAAAGGGTCAACCAAATTCTCGAAGACATGCTTAGAGCTTGTGTTATCTCATTCAGTATGGATTGGGAGAAGTGTCTTCCCTTCGCCGAGTTTGCTTATAACAATAGCTACCAATCCAGCCTCAAGAAAACTCCTTTTGAGGTTATGTATGGACGAAGATGTCGAACACCTTTGAACTGGTCAGAAATAGGGTGAAAGACAATTCTTTGGACCGAATATCATCCAGGAGGCAGAAGAGCAAGTTCACATCATTCGTGAGAATTTGAAAACAGCCCAATCTCGTCAAAAGAGGCAGTATGACCGTCGTCATAAGGAAGTGGCTTATGAAGTTGGCGACAAGGCTTATCTTTAGGTTACTCCCTTGAAGGGTACCCATCGTTTCGGTATCAAGAGCAAGTTGGCTCCTTGTTACATTGGTCCTTTTCGCATTCTCGCTAAGCGAGGAGAGGTTGCCTACCAGTTGGAACTATCCCCACATCTTTCTCGAGTTCATGATGTCTTCGACGTCTCTCAACTCCGGCGTTGCTTCTCGGATCTCATCCGTGGAGTGGACCACGAAATGCTTGATCTCCAAGATAACCTCACATATCGAGAGTACCCTGTTCGCATTCTTGATCAAGCAGAGCGTGTCACTCGATGTCATAACATCAAGTTTCTCAAGGTTCAGTGGTCCCATCATTCCGAGAGAGAAGCTACCTGGGAGCCTGAAGATCGTCTTCGACTTGAGTACCTCACTTTATTTCTGCCGACTCCTGAATCTCGGGACGAGATTCTTTCGAGTGGGGGCGAGTTGTCACATCCCTAGTTCTGGTATGACCTAGGCTAGCCTTCTTGTGAGCATCATGTTTAAATTTCATTTAAATTTGAAATGGGGATTGGTGAAACCCTCAAAAATCATTTCTAGAAATAACCCAGATAAAAATTGCTCCAAAAAGGTCCAAGAAAATGCTCATGATGCTCTCTGAAAATATTGGTCAGGGGTAAAATTCAAACCAATATTTTTAGGAGCTCATAAGTATTTATTTTGGGCAATTGGAATAAATGCAGTAATTATTTGCTTTGGATATATATTGTTATATATATATATAATATTGTCCAAAAAATTATGCTAGTAGTTGAGGAGCTCTGGAATAATACCACTAGCCCCTACAAAAAATTGGCATAAGAAAATAAAATGGTTTAGTATTTTTATTAAACCAAACAAATGTCAGAAAAATAGAAAACAGAAACAAAATAGAAAAAGGGAGAAACTTACCTGGCGCCTCTGGCCGGCCCGTTTCTGTTCGGGCCCAGCCCACCAGGGGCATAGCCGTCTTCCTCCTCTTGCCAGTAGCCAGAGGGGAAGCAGTGCCCGACGCCGTGCGCGCCGGCACACAGCTGCCTGACTGGCCTCTCCAGGCCTTCTCCTCACGCCGGACGTCGCCACGCCCCCCCCCCCAAGCCTCTCTCGCTCTCTCCCGTGCCATTCGCTCTTCCCCCTCGCTCCCTCTCTCATGGCGGGAATCGCCGTCACCGCCGTCCACAGCCACCGTGGCCTCAGCCACTGCCGCACCTCCCCGACACGCTCCCCAGCTCCGTCGCAACCCCCTCTCCCTCCTCACCGAGCCAAGCAACCGGGCGAGCTCCGCTTCGTCCTCACCGCCGTCTTCTTCATCGCCGGCCACTAGAGATCGCAGTCACCGTTCCGCCGCGTTGGACCTTCCCCGAGCTCGCTGACGCCTCCGAAGGATCCGCTGTGAGCCCCGCCGTCGAACCCCCCTCTCCCCTGCTCTTCCGGCGCCCTCTAGCCCTGTCTGCCACCACGGCCGTAGCTCCTCACCGCCGTTCATGCCGCCGCCGTCGTCCTGGCCACCGTAGCTCACGGCCGCGCACGCGAACACGCTCAGCAGTCCCCCAACAAGCCCATGCCGCCAACCGCAGCCCCTGCCGTGCACCGCAGCGCTGCGCGCGCACCCAGCCGAACTTCAGCCGCCGCCTCGAGCTCGATTCCGGCGAGCTCCGGTCGTCCCCGCCTCTCTCGTTTGCTCCAAACGACGAGGATGGGCCCTGGCTCATCGCCCGTGGTCTCCGCGGCCCTTTTGTTCACCGGAGGACCAAATTCTAGGCCCTCCGCCGCGTCTAGCCTCGCCGGCGTCGAGTCGCCGGCGGGTTTGACCCCGCTGACCAGGGGTTTGACCTCCCCTGGGTCGCTGACAAGTGGGCCCTAGCCCCAGCTAATCCTAGTTTAGTTTTTAATTAAGTTTAATTAACTCCACTGACATTTTAGTTAGTAGGAGCTTAACACTAATTAACTTAGATTGGTTAGTCAGTCACTAACGTGTGGACCCCACACGTCAGGTTTGACCTGGCCAGCCGCCTTTGACCTGCTGACGCAATGCTGCTGTCATGCTGATGCAGTAATCATTTTCTGGTTTTAAATTAAATTAGGAAATTCCAGAAAATTAGCTAAAGTTCAAAAATTCATAGAAATTCAACCGTAGCTCAGATTGAAATAATTTATATATGAAAAATTATCAGAAAATTGCAATCTATCCATCTGTACCATTTTCATGCATGACAAACCAACTTATACATGCTGTATATGAGGAAACACACTTATGGCATTTATAAAGGCTTATTTTAGAGTTGCATTTGAACCTTTGGTTCAAATGGACCTCTTCCAAATAGAATGCTAAATGCATTAGCTCAAAACACATCACTTACTCATGCCATGTTCATGCATCATACTGTTGCATATGATTGTGTATTGATTGCCGACACCGTTCTTTCTTGATAGGTCCTGCTCCGGAGACCGATCCAGAGTACCTGTCAGAGGAGCAGTGCCCCCTGTTGATCTACCAGGCAAGAAAACCCCCTTGTTCATTCTGATACAATCCTACTCTCTCTCTCCTGCTCTTATTTATTGCATTAGGACAACAACGATTCAACTGCTACTTTATGCTGCGGTAGTTGAACCCATTCCTCTGCATGACCTGTCATTGCCACAGTAAATAGTTAAAACCCACTAGCATGTGTAGGAGTTGATTGAGCCATGTTGTGTTCCTACCATGCATGCCTGCTATTGCTTAGAGTTGTGTCAGGTCTGATTCATCGAAAATGAATTGGAGTGTTACGATATGTTCTGGTGCTGAGAGTCAAGCGTGTGAACACGATTTGGTAAAGGTAGCGGTGAGAGGCCATGTAGGAGTACATAGTGGGTTGTCTCTCTGGAACCGTCCTTAAGCACTGAGTTCTGTGTATCTTGTCCAATGACTAGCTACTACCATGCATTGGAATGCTTAAGTGCCCCTCTCGACTTATTAGTCACCTTGATCTCTGTCCAGGAGTTGTAACTAGTTTCTGGTGTTTGTAGGTGGTGCTATTTTTCTACCGAGTGGCACCCGGCAGGGTGGACTTGGGACAGACTAGGCACCGTGGCCCAGTGTACCGAGTGGCACTCGGATGGTGGGCTCGGGAACCCTGTACACATCGTTCGGGGCCGTGAGCGAAACCCCGGTCGGATCTTCTTGCGGATGGAACCCGAATAGGCGATAAACCTAGACTAGAGTCTTGTGTGGTTAGTCAGGTTGTGGCCGACACCCTAGCCAGGTTTCCGCTCGAAGGTTGCCGAGATACATGACGTGTACATGGTGATAAGTGGTGAGAGCATGTGTGAAGAAGTACACCCCTGCAGGGTTATCATGATCTATTCGAATAGCCGTGTCCTCGGTTATGGACTTCTTGGATGCTTACGTGGTACATAGACAACTTAAAGTGCATACTCTAAAATGCTCAAGACAAGTTTGAGTGCTATGGATGGCCTTCTCGTAAGGAGATGAGAATGAATCCATAGTGGTGTATTGATGTGGTGATTAGTGGACTCGTGTGCGTTGCCTCACCTCAAAGAAGTTTCTCGTAGTCGTAGAACAGGATAGCCACTGAGTCAAAGATGGCTTGTTGCAACTAAACCCCACATTACCTTCTTGATACAAATGCATGTATGGTAGGTTCTGATGTAAGTCTTGCTGAGTACCTTCGTACTCACGTTTGCCTTATTTATGTTTTGCAGGTGAGACATCTGTCTCACTAGTAGTACCACTTGGACTTCGACGAGTAGCTTGTTACCTCAGTTATGATCTTGTACCCTTGGGAGGGACTTGTAGATAGTCAGGCTTCCGAGCCTTTTTCTTTTGTAGTTGTCTGTACTCAGACATGTAATGCTTCCGTTGCTTGTATGCTCTGAATGATGGGTCTTCTGACCCCTATTTGTATTTATTGCTATGTGGCTCTTCTGGGCCTTTATCTATATGAGTTTGCGTTATGTTGTGATGCCATGTTGTACAACACATACTAGCATGTTATGCGTACGTGTAACGTGTATTGCTATGTGTGGGATCCGACAACCTAGTTATCTATCCTTGGTAGCCTCTCTTATGGGGAAATGTAGTCTAGTGCTTCGACTGAGCCATGGTAGTCTGCTACAGCCCGGTTCACCGGAGTCCTGCTAGCCCAGCACTACTGCTCCGGAACACTTAGACTGGCAGGCATGTGATTCACTTTGTTCTTGTGTCTGTCCCTTCGGGGAAATGTCACGCGGTGACATCCGGAGTCCTGTCTAGCCTGCTACAGCCCGGGTTCCCGGAGTCCTGTTAGCCCAGTTGCTACAGCCCGGATTCACACGCTGCTGACCGACAGGCTCGATGTTATTCATGTATGCCTGTCCCTGTAAGTTAGTGCCACTTTGGGTTCACGACTAGTCATGTCGGCTCGGGTTCTCTGTCACATGGATGCTAGCGACACTATCATATACGTGAGCCAAAAGGCGCAAACAGTCCCGGGCCATGGTAAGGCGACACCTGTGGGAATACCGTGCATGAGGCCGCAAAGTGATATGAGGTGTTACATGCTAGATCGGTGTGACTTAGAATCGGGGTCCCGACAGCCTCACCGTCTGCAGTCACTATCATCATGGCTGTAGAGCTAGCCTGCTTACAACTAGCCATGTTCGACATAATTTCCCGTGCGTAGATGCCCGTGCATTGCACGGAACACCAAGATTGGGGGTGGACGGCTCCGGCAGTGGCCATCGCGCCAGATTTTTCCACGACCTTCTACTCCTAGATGTGTACACGTGTGCTGGTGTGTGTTGTGTGCTGGGTGTGCGCGAGTGCGTCCTTCTGTGCATGCCACGGCGCAGTGGTGAATTGTGCGTGAGTGCGTCCTTCGCGCGCAAGAAGTTTGTCCTCAATGCGCCCTCAATTTACTAGCGTGCGGGGTGCTACCCCGAGTGGTTTCAACTTTGTTTACATCACCGCGTGTCTGATGGGCCTCTAGTTTACTTATTTTCACCCACTGCCACATGGGCCAACACACGAAGATACAGAACATGAGCCGACAAGGCAGCGTGTAGATTGGTTGACCGGTCAACTAAACAATATACGGAGCTATACGCTGACACAGTGAGCGTATAATCCGTCGATATAGAGAGTTTGAGTGAGAGGGGAGGCCTGTGAGAGATAGCAGAGAGAGAGAGAGAGAGAGAAAGAGCTACTCCCTCCGTTCGATAATGTAGTTCCAACATTTTTTTAAGTCAAACTTTTGAGACTTTGACCAAGTTTATAAAGAAATTACTTATATCTACAATACCAAAGATAAATGATAGTATGAAGTAAGTACATGTTGTGATGAATCTAATGATTGTTCAGATGTAAATGTTTTTCTCCACATATACCTGGTCAAACGTTTCTGAGGTTTGACTTTTCAAAACATCCATATGCTTATGGACGTGACAGAGTCCCTAACAAGAGAGAGAGAGAGAGAGAGAGAGAGAGAGAGTGAGTGAAAAAAGTGTGTGTGCGTGTGTGAAAGAGACATGGACAACACACGATAAAAGTAGAGAAAAAGCGTGTGTGTCTTATGCAAACATATCACACATGCATCTTCGACAACGGAGGCAAGGTGAGGAGATAGTGTGTGGTTGTTTGGAACCGAGAGAGCAAGACCCCTAGCACGTGGCCAAGAGGGGTCTGACAAACAAGGGAGAGAGGTCGAGAGAGACGTACGGAGAAAATGCAGACATGGGGAGGAGAGAGTGTATGTTTGTCACAGAGAGATCCCCTGAAGATCGTGATGGGAGTACATGGGTGGGAGATCGAGTGACAAGGTGTGTGCGCGATAGAAGATGCCCCGAGAGATATCGAGATAGACGTATGGATGGAAGGAGACAATACGCGTGTTCCTGTTGGCTAGTAAGAGATAATCATACTTAGGAGGGGGGAAGTGCTTGTGCCTATGATGGATTGAGAGATTATGGTACTTAGGGGGGTGTGTGTCACATGGAGAGAAAACAAGGGCGGAGAGTGTTGGATGGGTCTATATGTATAGCACGAGCGAGACATGTGTATGTGTGAACCAGGGAGATATAAGGGCAGTTTGGCTTGCGTCCTGAGCATCTTTTGCCTGGCCTGGGGTTGTGGCTGGATTTCATGCATGCTTGTTTGGTTGCTACCCTGTGAAAAAGAAAGCCCGCCTGGCCTGGGTTCCCTTGCACTTTAATTAGCCTAGCTGAAGTCCAGACACTGCAAGTAGCCTGGCCCAGGCGATCGATTTCGAACGCCTGGTCGTGCCTGGTCATGTGGCCACGAGGCTAACAGCGACATGGATGGATATTAGCATTAAATAATTGATGCATGGATTGATTGATGGGACGTTGATGCTTTGACTGGCCCAAGCATGAACCAAACGCTTCAGCACCACACAAGCCTGGCCAGGCAAAAATATTTTACATCTCACGTCCACACCAGGCAGTACCGGCCATCAAGGCATGAGGGTCAGGTCACGAACCAAACTGACCAATAAAGTTTGAGAGAGATTGAGGATCCCCGATAAGGCTGAGTGGTGCGTCAGATAGCTGAGAGGGGGAAAGAGATATTCCATCCGCTCGATAATGTTGTGCATGAAAATTTTTTAGAAGTCAAACTTTGGAAACTTTGTCAGGTTTACGAAAATGTTATTTATATCTACAATACCAAATATACATCATACAAAACTACATCTCATGGTGAATCTAATGGCATATGTTTTCCGTACTAGATGTAATTCTTTTTCTCCACGTACATGGTCAAACTTTGTGATGTTTGACTTTTCAATAAATCTATATGCTATGGACCAAGGAGAGTGCCTTAGTCGAGACAGATCAAGTGCGTGTGAAGGAGAATGAGTAAGTGTGCAAAAAGAGTATGTGTGTGAAAGAGAAAGTGACAACAAACGATAAATTAGAGAGAGTGTGTGTTTTTTCGTTTCTTATGCGAACATATCACGCATGCATCTCCGAGATGGAAAAGCGAGGCGAGGAGATAGACGAAGATGGCTAGTGTGTGATTGTTTGCAACGGAGAGAGACACCCCTATAGCACATGTCCAATAGTGGTGTGGCCAACAAGGAACAAAGGTCGAGAGGGACACATGGATGGCATGGACGCATGAGGAGGGAGAGAGGGTGTGTTTGTGATAGAAAGATCCCGTCGAGATCGTGAGGGGACTATATGGGTGGGAGATCGAGGGAGTGCGTGCGCAATAGAAAGATGCCCCGAGAGAAATCGAGATAGACCATGCACATGTTTGTGATGGAGACTAAGATTAGCTAGTCATATACATATAGGGGGACTGCGTGTGCCTACAATTGAGTGAGAGACCATCATACTTGGCTAGCTGGGCATGATATTGTGTGTGTGCACATGTGAGATGGAGAGAGAACGAGGGGGAGAGATAGAGTTTTAGATGGGTCTATCGAGCGCGAGTGAGATATGCATGTGTATGTGTGACCCAGGTGGATGGAGAGTTTGAGAGGGGGGAAGAGCTCCGAGACGACATAGTGGTGCGTGCGAGAGTTACAGGCAAAGAGCCAAGGAATCTGTGTGCATACGATGAGTCCACCCAAGATATCTAGCTTGGACTAGCTAGAGTATCATATATAGTGTGCGAGAGAGACCTATAGATGGTGTATATATGCATGCGAACTAGAAAGACCGCCCCCCCCCCCACACACACACACAAAGAGAGAGAGGGAGAGAGAGAGATGGAGAGAAAGGGAGAGGGACGAACAAGGTTTTTGTGTCGGATGCGTGCGACAGAATTGAAGATTGTCGGCGAGAGAGAGAGAGAGAGAGAGAGAGAGAGAACAGTAGTCCGGGAGAGGGGGAGGTCGCGTTTTATGCATCAAAGACTGATATAAACCATGTTTCGATATAAACTAGCATTCAAATATTTAAATTGGAGAACATGTTGTCTGCAATCCACACATGAACGGATATATGCGTATATCAAACAAGTTCATTAATTTGACTTTCAACATGTTCATGGAGTACTATAATACTATACAACATGCTACTCGATTGAGGTGTTCAATTTTGGATTTAGTTCACTATTTTGACCTACTGAACGAGCTATTTCATTGAATCGAGATATTTCATTTTGGGTTTGATTCGCGTTTTTGAGTGGGTCAACTATTTGTCATATAGTAAATCGCTAGCAACGAGCATGTAAAAACACATTACTCCCGAGCATCATCTCTCCATCTAAAAAAGAAGTGGCAACCTAATATTTCAAAATTTGATCCGAATCGACTTGGTAAGGTAGATGTGGATGCTCGTTCTCCCAAAATTAGAATGAACCGTTGAACATCCTCTCTTCTCGGTGGAATTCGCCAGAGCAAATAAATGGGAGACGCGAAATTACCGTCCTATGTGGGAAACGCATCAATTGGCCCGTTGTACATCGAGGGTAGGTTCGTAACTTCATCCAAGCGCGCCTTCTCCTCGGCCGAAATGACATGTGCCGAATAATTCATAAACCATGGTCGGCAAAACATGCTCTCCCCGCCCGAAATAGGTCGCGCCCACTATTTCAAAACACGCTCTCCTCGCCCGAAATCTCTCGCACCCACTATAGTTCAAAACACGCCCTCCTCGCTCGAAATCGCTCCCGCCCAGAGAAGCAAAGTTACTCTACTATACCCGACCCTCAGTACACAGACCCAAGCCGAGAATCCTATAGGAAAGGGTAGAACTGTAACTCCCCCTCACATTTCAGACAAATGTGTCCGTAAGACATGGTTCCACTCCCCTCCCAATTTCCCCCGCCCGCCCCCATTCATACCTCGTGGGCGCCAAATCACCTTCTCCCCGGGAAGCTCCCTTCTCCCGAGCCGCGAAACCTCAGCCCCACCTCCATGGCGCCCCCCACCGCACAAATTTCACAGCCGGCCTCCTCCCTAATGCCGGAGACGCTATCCATTTGTCGTCGTGCATTGGGCCGTGTGCCTCTTACTTTGTGCTGCTGGTGCTGCCTCGACGACGGCCGCGTGAACCATACCGGAGCCGATTCACCCCCGCCGTTGTTCACGGCGCCGGAGCGGCTCCAACTTTGGATCCATACAGAGTCCTGGCGCTGCTTCGGCGTAGCCGTCGATCGTCACGACATCACTCTTTCCCTGCCGCCGGTCGCCACCGCAACCGCGTCGGCCTCACCGACTCAGCAGCTGGACCTTCCTACTTCACCATGCCACCAGATAGGTCGCACCCTCATCTCAAATCACTTTAATTAGGTGTCAGTTATCTGAATTTTTATTCTGGGCCAATCGATTTGCAATGGGAAGCTGCACCCCTCGAGGCGGCGGAGCTCCTAGGCTGCCGGTTAGCTGGTGTCTAACGTAAGGGTGCGGGGCCGCAAAGTTCGCCACGGAAGTAGCGCTTAGATGGCTATCTTTTAGAGTTGCGTGGGTTGAAGGTACTGCCGCCGCCAGATCTGGACGGCAGGGAGTCTTTGTGGATTGGCCCGGGGGCAGCGCAACCACGGCAGTGCGGTGGGGCAGGGAGCGGGGTTTTGGCCAGGGCCACAGACGGCGGAGGCAGCCTGCTCTGCCGTTGGTCGCTGGCTCTTCGGGAAAGATTCCGAATAGTGTCAGCCGGGAGGCACAAGACGGCCAGCCATCTGGCATAGATCGGACAGTACCAAAATAAAATAAAATCATGTGACCCCAATTTAGTCTTCAGTCAACAGACGTGTGACCACTCTCGTACCTTGCTGTTGATCTCTTAGTGTATTTCTTCAGATCAAAGAGATATGTCGTTCTTAACATTATGCGTCATCTGCATCTTCAGACACACCGTCTTCCGACTCACCGCAGCTGCTCCAACAAGGGAAGCATACACCAGAAGGGAGCTATAGTCCCCACTCAACAGTTCCCTGCATCGAATGCGTGTGCCCGACATGCACAACCACAATAACTGCAGGGCCATCGACAAGTCAGCACATGATGCTCACTCCTATGGAGGGCAGCCAGATAGGTTGTACCCTCATCTTACTTGTGTGCAACATTTAGGGGTTTGTTATTCATCTAATCATGGAAAATAGATCATCACATTTCACTGTATATTCATGCTGATCTCTTACGGGTCTTGTTCAGGAGTTAACGATGTTCCATAGTTCAGCTAAGATACTTGTTCTTTAGGTAACACTGTTCCATAGTTATCATCCATCAGCCAATGCTATCCCACAGACTGGTGATTATAGTATTATACCACTTCTAGTATTTCCTATGTTGTTCTTTAATACTTTTGTGTGCCATCTAGTTAATCTCGAGTACAAACGATACATATTCTGTAGCTTTCATCTGTGTTCTCCCTTTAGTTTATGAGACCTGTTGCTGCTAGTTAACCCTAGTCCTACTATTTATGTCATCTCCTACAGGCACTCATTACATAAATCTAACTACTAGTTGTCTTCCATGCATGTCAGATATAATTGCACACACTGATATATCCACAAGAACCTCACAAAGCAATGTAAAGGCCAATAAACTTGATGTCAATGATACCCAATATGATGGAACATGTAAAGGCAGTTCTTTAGAAGACTTGCATAAGGATGATGAATCCTCTTCACCCCACAAGGTCCTTGCTCTAACATGGCCTGTGATATGGGTACAACATGCATATAATGTCCTGGAGTGTTTCTACTCTATTGCAATGCCATGTGCTTAGCATGTTGATCATGCATGTAAATATGACATGCCTTCCTATTTTTCAATACCTATTCCATTCATGATAACATGTTTTCAAATTTAAGTACTGTCATTCTACTCTATCGCAATGCCATTTGCTTAATTTGGACATCATGCTTCTGAATATCTTATGCATTGTTATTCATCAGTATGTACTTCATCTATCTACCATACCATGTTTTTTTACATTGAAGTGTTGTTCTAGTACTCTGTTGAAATGCCATCTTATTTTCCCAATCATACACGTGTATGTTGCCTTAGTTATTTCTGTATGTATTCTGCTAGCATACAGTTTTACATTCAACTAGTGTTTTTTTTGTTGTGTTGTCCTGTCATATCCCTAGCTCTTACACCATACTCCCTCCATCCGGATTACATGTTGCCGAAATGGATAAAAAATGATGTATCTAGAACTGAAATACGCCTAGACCCATCCATTTTTTTCCGGATGGAGGGAATACATGCCAATATGTCATGCCTTTCTATTCTTCAGTACCTATTCCATCTCTCTACAGCCACATTTTATAATTAAAGCACCATTCTTCTATACAAGGCATGCAAGGGGAAAACGACTATGTTAGAATTTGAAGGGTTGCAAACAAGGCCTTTGCAAAAGATCCAAACGCCAGGAGATAATAAACTAACTCTAGTTTTTAAAGATACTGCTCCAGCACAGAGAAACCCAACTCCTACTGATAATAAGCAGATTCCAGTGTCCAAAGAACTAGTCCGCTTCAGTCCAGAAAAAATATGTCAACTCAATTCTAAGAAGCGTGTGCGTATCCTTGCATCATATTTTCTACATGTTTCTTACCCATCTATCTTTTAGAAAATAAGCTTAACAGATAGAAGATTTTCTGCAATGGTATCGTTTATGAGGAAAGATTCTTGCAGGAATTCTCTGTGCTCAAATGTAGATGTAAGTACCTGTTGTATATCACTATATTTTTACATCAGCATGTATTTTGTTAATCGGCGTGAATCCAACCTTTATCTGATCTAAATTTAGTTGTCGCAAAATGTATGATTAGAGGCCACAATGTTGATTTTTGCAAGGAAAACTGCTTGGTAGTTTTGCATCCTGAGTTGCATGAGTCTACTATCTCATATTAGTGGGTTTGAATACTTTGGTTCCGCAATGGGTTTTTCAGTGTTTTTTTACTGTGTTGTCCTGTCGTATCCCTAGCTCTTACATCATACTCCCTCCGTCTGGATTAAATGTCGCAGAAATGGATAAAATTGGATGTATCTAGAACTGAAATACGCCTAGACCCATCCATTTATTTCCGGGTGGAGTGAATACATGTCAATATGTCATGCCTTTCTATTCTTCAGTACCTATTCCATCTCTGCTGTAGCATGTTTTATAACTGAATCACCATTCTTCTATATAAGGCATGCAAGGGGAAGATGGCTATGTTAGAATCTGAAGGGTTACAAACCAGGTCTTTGCAAAAGATCCAAACGCCAGGAGATAATAAACCAACTCCATTTTTTATAGATACTGCTCCAGCACAGAGAAACCCAACTCCCACTGATAATAAGCAAATTCCAGTGGCCAAAGAACTAGTCCGCTCCAGTCCAGCAAAAGAATGTCAACTCCATTCTAAGAAGCGTGTGCGTATCCTCGCATAATGAAATTTTATAGCATTCTGATCATATTTTCTACATGTCTCTTACCCGTCTATCTTTTAGAAAATAAGGTTAAACGATACAAGACTTCCTCCATTGGGATCGTATTCGAGGAAAATATCTTGCGGGAATTCTCTGTGCTCCAGTGCTGATGTAAGTACCTATTGTATATCACTATATTTTTACATCAGCATGTGTTTTGTTAATCGGCCTGAATCTAACCTTTATCTGATCTAAAATTAGTTGTAGCAAAATGTTAAAGGCGCCAATGTTGATTTTTGTAAGGAAAACTGCCGGTAGTTTTGCATACTGAGCTGCATGAATGTGCTATCTCATATCACGCACATTACTGAATTGTTGTGCTTCTCTGGTTGCCCATTCATTCATTGTGTCAATGTTGCTTTCGTATTACCTTACCTGGCTGATGATAGCTGTGCCATATTGTGTTAATTTGGTGTAGGCTAGTTGCCCAAACGTTCGTTGTGTCAATGTTGCTTTCCTATTATCTGACTTGGCCAATGATAGCAATGCTAGTGTGTTAATTTTGTGCAGGCTGGTGAAGATAAGAAGACAAACTCTGAAAACAGCAAGGCAACCCCATTGTTTCTTTCTAGTAAATCTAGGCCAAGTAATATGGCAATAACTCATGATTAATCTGTTTGGTTCCCGTCCTAATTTATGTTATGATGCAGTGGTCAAGACACTCTCCACTATCAATAATACAAGCCTGCCAAAATCGCCATCTGAATCTGTTCAGTATCCTCTGTCCCAAATGCGACAGAATAAATGTATGTTTGTGAACCAATTAATGGCTGAAGCAATGATGGAAATGGTGGATGAATCAGAGGTGCAAAGTCGTGTAACACAGCAACTGATCAATGTTTTCAGAGACAGTGTGGAAAAGCAGCAAGAACTTGCCCACATGCTTATGGGCGTCATCTGTGCTGAGGTTGCCGATTGTGACGTTGTAGATGGTTAGGTTCTGCTCATTTATTTGCACTGGCGTCAATCTTTGATTGCCCAGTGGATGTAATTTCCTGTAATATATTCTAGATGTGCAACGTTATTCCCTGTATGTCGTACCTTTGCTCGTCGTAATGGGCTCAAATTATCTAATTTGGCCTAAAGACATGAACGAACTTTAGTGGGCCCATTAAGTTAATGGGCCGTTACTAGGCCGAAAGTTAATGGTCGGCCCTCTTACCTCCCGAGTCGTTAATAGGCCGACATCGAAGCGGGCAACAGGTGGCCCCAATTTATTTCACGGGCCGTTAACAGGGCGCTACTAAGTTTGGGCTACATATGGCCCAACTATACTGTAGGCCTCTAGCAGGCCAAAAGAGACACTCGGCTTGTATTGGACCATGAAGAGCATGGGCCGCTAAGAGGCCGAAAGTCAGGTCGTATTGTAAACTGCCCAACTGTGTTGTGGGACTTTAGCAGGCCGAAAGAGAAACTAGGCTGGTATTGGACCATGAAGGGCATGTGCCGTTAAGAGGCCAAAACTAAGGTCCGACTACAAATGGCCCAACTCATTTATGGTCCGTTAACAGGCCGAAAGGCACACATGGCCGGGAATTGGGCCAACACTTAAATGGGTCGCTAAAAGGCCAAAACTCAGGTCTGACTACAATGGGCCGTTGAGGGAGTCCTGGATTAGGGGGTCTCCGGACATCCGGACTATCTCCATTGGCCGGACTGTTAGACTGTGAAGATACAAGATTGAAGACTTCGTCTCGTGTCCGGATGGGACTCTACTTGGCGTGGATGGCAAGCTAGGCAATACGGATATGGATATCTCCTCCTTTGTAACTGACCTTGTGTAACCCTAACCCTCTCTGGTGTCTATATAAACCGAAGGGTTTTACTCCGTAGGACAACAACCATAACATACAATCATACCATAGGCTAGCTTCTAGGGTTTAGCCTCTCTGATCTCGTGGTAGATCTACTCTTGTACTACCCATATCATCAATATCAATCAAGCAGGAAGTAGGGTTTTACCTCCATCAAGAGGGCCCAAACCTGGGTAAAACATCGTGTCCTCTGCCTCGTGTTACCATCTGGCCTAGACGCACAGTTCGGGACCCCCTACCCGAGATCCGCCGGTTTTGACACCGACATTGGTGCTTTCATTGAGAGTTCCTCTGTGTCATCGCCGTTAGGCTTGATGGCTCCTACTATCATCGATAGCGATGCGGTCGAGGGTGAGACTTTTCTCCCCGGACAGATCTTCGTATTCGGCGGCTTTGCACTGCGGGCTAATTCGCTTTGCCATCTGGAGCAGATTGAAAGCTATGCCCCTGGCCATCAGGTCAGATTTGGATGTTTGAACTACACGGCCGACATCCGCGGAGACTTGATCTTCGATGGATTCGAGCCACAGCCGGGTGCACCGCACTATCGCGATGGGTATGACCTAGCTCTACCGTCGAACAGTACCCTAGAGGCTGCGCCCGCATCAGCTCCGACCCCTAGCTCGGAGCCAACTCCGCCAGTCGAGGACGGGTGGTTAGACACCGCCTCAGGGGCTGCAGTCTCAACGGCGATCGAGCCGAACACTAACCTAACCATCGGCGCAGCCCGTGACTCCAAGGTGCCAGACTCTTTTCCGGACTCCGAACCATCCGCGCCCCTGCCAATCGAATCCGATTGGGCGCCGATCATGGAATTCACCGCCGCGGATATCTTTCAGCACTCGCCCTTCGGCGACATTCTGAATTCACTAAGGTCTCTCTCTTTGTCAGGAGAGCCCTGGCCGGATTATGGCCAACAGGATTGGGATGCGGACGACAAAGAAATTCGACGCCCACCCACCACCCACATCGTAGCCACTGTCGATGATTTAACTTACATGCTCGACTTCGACTCCGAAGACATCGACGGTATGGACGACGATATAGGAGACGAACATGAACCAGCACCTATAGGGCACTAGAAAGCCACCTCGTCATATGACATATAAATGGTGGATACACCCAAAGAAGGCAATGGCGACGGGATAGCGGAGGATGACCCCTCCAAGAAGCAACCCAAACGTCGACGTCAGCGGCGCCGCTCTAAGTCCCGCCAAAGCAAAAGTGCTGATACCGGCACAGGAGATAATAACACTCCGGATAGTGCCGAAGAAAACAACAAACCCCTCCAGCAAGATTTAGAGCAGGAGGGTGGAGGAGCCAGCTCTCCTGAGAGAGCGGCAGACGGAGAGGAGGAGGATGACAATCACATGCCCCCCTCCGAAGACGAGGCAAGCCTCGGCGATGATGAATTCGCCGTACCAGAGGATCCCGTCGAACAAGAGCGCTTCAAGCGCCGGCTTATGGCCACGACAAATAGCCTGAAGAAAAAGCAGCAACAGCTTCAAGCTGATCAAAATCTGCTAGCTGACAAATGGACTGAAGTCCTCACGGCCGAGGAATATAAACTCGAGCTCCCCTCCAAGATTTACCCAAGGCGCAGGTTACTACCCCGACTGGAGGAAGAAGCGTATGATACGGCTGATCGGCCACCTCGTGGCCGTGATAGAGAGGCATTCCAGCCAAAAGCTCAACCTCCACCCCAACGCCATTCAAATAAAAAGGCATGGGGAGATACGCCAGACCTGCGACATATTGGAGGACAAGGCAAAGCATTCAAGATCGGTCTACGGATCATGAGGGCGCACCACTCTGCGAGACGACAAACGTCACGCCGGATACAGTAAAAGCAAATCCGGCCAGGCCGAACACAGCGGGCAAGACCCATTCGAGCTGCGTCGTGATATAGCCCAATACAGAGGCGCCGCACACCCCTTATGCTTCACAGACGAAGTAATGGAACATCAATTCCCAGAAGGTTTCAAACCTGTAAATATTGAATCATACGACGGCACAACAGATCCCGCAGTATGGATTGAGGACTTCCTCCTCCACATCCACATGGCCCGCGGCGATGACTTACACGCCATCAAATACCTCCCACTAAAGCTCTAAGGACCAGCGCGACATTGGCTTAACAGCTTGCCAGCGGACTCCATTAGCTGTTGGGAAGATCTGGAAGCCGCATTCCTCGACAACTTTCAGGGCACTTATGTGCGACCACCAGATGCCGATGATTTGAGCCACATAATTCAGCAGCTAGAAGAGTCGGCCAGACAATTCTGGACTCGGTTCCTTACAAAGAAAAATCAAATCATCGACTGTCTGGATGCGGAGGCCTTAGCGGCTTTCAAGCACAACATCCGAGACGAGTGGCTAGCCCGGCACCTTGGTCAGGAAAAGCCGAAATCTATGGCAGCTCTCACGACGCTCATGACCCGCTTTTGTGCGGGAGAAGACAGCTGGCTGGCTCGCAGTAATAACATATCAAAGAACCATGGTACCTCAGATACCAAGGACGGCAATAGCAGGTCACGTCGCAACAAGCATAAGCGCCGCATTAATAGCGAAAATACATAGGATACGACAGTCAATGCCGGATTCAAAGGCTCTAAACCCGGTCAGCGGAAAAAGCCATTCAAACAAAGTACGCCGGGTTCGTCCAGCTTGGACCGTATACTCAATCACTCATGTCAAATACACGGCACCCCAGACAAGTCATCCAATCACACCAACAGGGATTGTTGGGTGTTCAAGCAGGTCGGCAAGTTAATTGCCGAAAACAAGGACAAGGGGCCGCATAGCGATGACGAGGAGGAGCCCCGGCAGCCGCACACTGGAGGACAGAAGAGGTTTCCCCCGCAAGTGCGGACGGTGAACATGATATATGCAATCCACATCCCCAAGAGGGAGCAGAAGCGTGCGCTCAGGGACGTATATGCGTTGGAGCCAGTTGCCCCAAAGTTCAACCCTTGGTCCTCCTGTCCGATCACCTTCGATCGCAAGGACCACCCCACTAGTATCCGTCATGGCGGATTCGCCACACTGGTCCTAGACCAAATCATCGACGGATTTCACCTCACTCGAGTCCTTATGGACGGCGGCAGCAGCCTGAACCTGCTTTATCAGGACACAGTTCGCAAAATGGGTATAGACCCCTCAAGGATCAAACCCACAAAAATGACCTTTAAGGGCGTCATTCCAGGTGTAGAGGCCCATTGCACAGGCTCAATTACACTGGAAGTGGTCATCGGATCCCCGGATAACTTCCGAAGCAAAGAGTTAATCTTCGATATAGTCCCGTTCCGCAGTGGTTATCTCACGCTGCTCGGGCGAACCGCATTTGCTAGATTCAATGCGATACCGCATTATGCATACCTCAAGCTCAAGATGCCAGGACCTCGCGGAGTTATTATAGTCAATGGAAACGCAGAGCACTCTCTCCGAACAGAGGAGCACACCGCAGCCCTCGCAGCAGAAACGCAAAGCAACCTGTCAAGGCAATCAACTAATTCAGCGCTTCACAGCCCGGACACCTTCAAGCGCGCTCGGGGCAATCGGCAAATAGACCGCCTGGCGCGACCTGAGCTCGCGTAGCAATACGTCAGCCACCCCAATCCCAACCCAGCGGCGAAACTCGTGCCGCGCGTACATAATTATGCATTAAAAATACCATGGGCACAGGTGGGGAGGGGGGCACAACTGCGGCACACCCCAAGACGCGGCCTAAACCGCACTAGGGGCTTCCCGTTCGGTTATTTTTCTTTTTTCTTTCAGGACCTTAATCTCTGGAAACACTGTCTGGCAACACTATTGCCGAACACATGATGCAGCAACCAAGGAGGCAGACAACTACGTTATACCACAGAATTCCCAGGTTGATTACAGTAACGAGTGAAATATTCAATTTAACATCATTCCTCAGCTTGCCCTTGGAAGGGACATAGTCCTACTCTTTGCTTATCACACTATCTGTATCACTCTGCTTTAACGCAATTTTTTAATAAACAATGCATGACATTACGACTATTATTGCATTCTTG
>NC_041392.1:106839447-106857660 GCF_002162155.2 Triticum dicoccoides
GTGTTCATTAATGACGCCTTGCAACCGTACACTATGGTACGGCCAATACACCAGGGGCTTATGTACCCCACAATGCGGTGTGAAAAGTCCGAACACTTTCACAAGTACGGCACCCCGAACTTATAGCATTATATGCATCAGCTCTGAATCATGTCTTTGGTCAAATGTTGGGTTTGCTCGGCTCCTATGTTTTGGTACCTTACGTTCCGCTCTATCGGGTAAGGTAGCGCTAGGAGAACTACTGCAATTGTGCCCCGGTTCTGCTGGGTTCAGCACCTTAGTAGAGAAAGCTAAAACTGACTGTCATGATAAGGCGAGAGACTGGTCGCTGTTCGGCGAGGTTTTCAAGTCCCTAAAGACTTATGCCCCTTAGAGCGAGGGGCCGGCCCTGTCCGGCTTAAAGCGTGTATCGCGCCCCGAATTCGGCCTTCTGAATACCAGGGGCTTCACCGAAATTCAAAATTATAGAATTCTATGGCTAAGTGAGAGTGATAAAGCATCATTAGTCTGGTTGCCTTGTTCCCTGTGCTGAGCACCTCCCTCGAAGGACCCAAACATGGGAACAAGAGTGCTCAGGTTTAACCCGAACACCCCAGCACTCGGGGCATGGGGGCAGAAGCCGAGGACTAGCCATCTCTCAGATTGGATAAACAACCAAACAGAAGGTAATATTTTAAATTCCAACAAGCGTTGCATAGCGCATATGAAACAAGTTTTCATACATACGGGATAAAGCGAGCAAGTCTCATTCAAATCTTACATCTTTTGAACACTCGTCCGCGATGAGACGGGCACCCGGTGGAACACCCTCGTAGTACATCTCAGGGTGGCGGTGCTCCTTGCCCTCTGGCGGCCCCTCCTTGATCAGCTTCACGACGTCTAGCTTGACCCACTGCAATTTCACACGGGCGAAAGCCCGGGTGCACCATCAATGCAGACAGATCGCTTGACGACCTCCATCCGTGGGCAGGCATCCACAAGCCGCCTAACCAGGCTGAAGAAGCTGTTTGGAAAGGCGTCGCCAGGCCACAGCCGGACTATAAATCTCTTCATGGCCTGATCGGCCGCCTTATGTAGCTCGACCATCTGCTTCAGTTGGTCGCTCACTGGCACCGGATGTTCGGCCTTAGCATACTGAGACCAGAACAGCTTCTCCGTCAAGCTTCCGTCCTCGGCCTGGTAAAATTGTGCGGCATCGGACACTCTGCGGGGCAAATCTGCGAATGCTCCTGAAGAGCTCCGGATCCGGGTAATTAATCGGTAATTTAGTTTTACATGCTTGCTTTGCATATAGAAAGCCTTACCCGTCGCTATCTTCTTCATCGCGTCGATCTCTTGCAGGGCCTTTTGGGCTTCGGCCTTGGCACTTTTTACACTCTCGAGGGCCGCGGCAAGCTCACACTCCCGCATCTTGGAGTCAAGCTCCAACTCCTCGTGCTTCGCCACAAGAGCCTGGAGCTCTTGCTGCACCTCGCCCACCCGAGCCTCGTGCTTCTCTCGCTCGGTGCGCTCCTTGGCCGCTGTATCTTCGGCCTTGGTTAGCACTTGCTTCAGGGTCGCCACCTCGGTCGTGGCCCCTGGCAAACATATGATGATCCTGTCATTTTGCAATCGCGCCCTCTTTCATATATGTACATAAGACAGGGTATTACTTACCCTTGTTCTCCTCGAGCTGCCTCTTGGCAAGGCCGAGCTCTTTCCTGGACCCCTCGAGGTCCTGCTTCAATACGGCGACCTCCGCAGTTAGTGCGGCGGACGCCAGCAGTGAAGCCTGCACATGCATATTGACATACTTATATTAGACTCCTGTGATATTATTTGATCCTCTGTTCGGCTTTTCTTTGTGAACACCGAACAAAGCATCAGGGGCTACTGTCTATGCGGTAATATTTCTACTACATTTTAAAACACTTAGCTCGAAGCCTGTTAGAAGGCTGGCACAGGCTTCAGTCAATCCGCTCTTGGCGGATTGAACCTTCTGGATCACCGCACTCATGATAGTGCGGTGCTCCTCGTTGATGGAAGCGATGCGAAGCGCTTCCAGCAGATTGTCCGGCGCCTCTGGATGGACAGAGGTCACCGGCACAGGCATCTTGCCCCTCTTAGAAGGAGGCCGCCTACCTGAGCCTGGAACCCCTGGAGGTTCCAGCGCGGTGTTCGGCTGAAGGCCGAACTCGGAGCTCTCAGGGGTACCGTCCCCTCGGCTCCCGGGGTCCGGAAGGTCGCCTTGAGGCGCCTCCGGGATTGTCTCTCCTCAGTCCGGTGCCTCTTGAGACAACACCTCGGCATCGTCGGCAGGATGAGGGGAGGTGGCGGTCAGGACTGGATCGCTATCCATGTCCGACAAGCCCAAGGAGCCGTCCGATGATACATCGATACTGGCTCGTGGTAGCCTGCACAATTGCGTTTGGCATTAGGGAAAGCAATGCGACAAAGGAATCCTATGAGTTACTCTAATATCCGAATACTTACGATCTCCCTGGGGGGTTTGACCCTGGGCAAACACTCGTCTTCGCCTTCATCGGCGGCGGTGGAACCGTCCGGAAGGAGAGTCCTTCCCTTCTTGGACCCACCGGCCTCCCCGGTTGGGGCGGCCTTCCTTTTCTTGTCTCCCCCAGTCGGTGGGGGAGCATCTTCTTCTTCTTCTTCCTCGTCTTCGGGATAAGAATGCGCCGCAGAGTCATCGGACGGTGAGTCCGGCGACGCCTGGCGTCGGGAACTCTTTCGGGTTCCCTTGGCCTTCTTGGTCTTCTCCGGCACCGTATAAGGGGCCGGAGTCAACATCTTTGCCATAAGAGCGTCTGTGGGGCCTTCGGGCAAAGGAGCCGGATAGTCGATCTGTCCGGCCATTTTCTGCCAGTCCTATCAAAGGTACGGTAGTTTAGATCCCGCATAGAGTCATTCTATATAAAAAATAAGTATCCTGTGAAAGGTAAAGTAGCTTACTACACTTGCTTGGCGCTTCGCGCTGAATCCACGATTCTCCGTAATAGGGGGGGTTCCTCGGCACTTTTGAACAACACCCTCCAGGCGTCTTCATGAGTCGTGTCGAAGAGCCTGTTCAGAGTTCGGTGATGCGCCGGATTGAACTCCCACAAGTTGAACTCCCGTTGTTGGCACGGGAGTATCCGGCGGATGAGCATAACTTGGACTATGTTGACAAGCTTGAGCTTCTTGTCCACCATGTTTTGAATACATGTTTGGAATCCGGTCAGCTCTTTCGAACTACCCCAGGACAGGCCCTTCTCTTTCCAGGAGGTGAGCCGCGTGGGGATGCCAGATCGGAACTCGGGGGCCGCTGCCCATGTAGGGTCGCGCAGCTCGGTGATATAGAACCACCCCGATTGCCACCCCTTTTTGGTTTCCACAAAGGAGGCCTCGAGCCATGTTACGTTGGGTATCTTGCCCACCATGGCGCCTCCGCACTCCACCTGGCGGCCACCCACCACCTTCGGCTTGACATTGAAGGTCTTTAGCCATAAGCCGAAGTGGGGCTTGATGCGGAGGAAGGCCTCGCACATGACGATAAACACCGAGATGTTGAGGATGAAGTTCGGGGCCAGATCATGAAAATCCAGGCCGTAATGAAACATGAGCCCCCGGACGAAGGGATGGAGAGAGAATCCCAGTCCGCGGAGGAAATGGGTGAGGAATACTACCCTCTCATGGGGCCTGGGGTGGGGATGAGCTGCCCCTCATCTGGGAGCCGGTGCGCGATGTCGTCGGGCAGGTATCCGGCTCTCCTCAGTTTCTTGATGTCTCCCTCCGTGACGGAGGAGACCATCCACCTGCCTCCCGCTCTGGACATGATTGGAGAAGGTCGAGGTGGGAAGTGCGGACTTGGGCTCTAGAGCTCGAGTGTGCGAAAATGGATGGGTAAGGGAGGAAGAAGGCGTGGATAGAAAGGTGAATCCTTATCCCTTTATATGGGCAGACAAAACTAAGCGTCCCCACTTGCCTGGTAAAACTCGCTTATCCCCCAAGTGCCGCAATTGATGGCGCGGTTGGGTTACCCACGCCCGTATTGATTAGAATCCCGTAATAAGGGGACACAATCTCTGCTTTGACAAGACGTGTCGAAAAACTGCCTCGCGTTATTTGTCGGGCTGGTTAAAAGAAATTGTTCGAATAAGCACTGGGCCATGACGTAACGTCATGCTGCCAAAACAAGCCAGCAAATTAGATCTGCGAAAATATTATTCTCTCTACGGTGGAATGTGGAACTTATTTTTCAGGGTCGGACACTATCCTTGTATTCAAATTCTTCTGTGATGTATTCGGAGAAGGAACCCGCCTTGCAATGCCGAAGACAATACTGCGCGCCGGACTCATCGCCATTGAAGCCTGGTTCATGGGCTACTAGGGAGTCCTGGATTAGGGGGTCTCCGGACAGCCGGACTATCTCCATTGGCCGGACTGTTAGACTGTGAAGATACAAGATTGAAGACTTCGTCTCGTGTCCGGATGGGACTCTACTTGGCGTGGAAGGCAAGCTAGGCAATACAGATATGGATATCTCCTCCTTTGTAACCGACCTTGTGTAACCCTAACCCTCTCCGGTGTCTATATAAACCGAAGGGTTTTAGTCCGTAGGACAACAACCATAACATACAATCACACCATAGGCTAGCTTCTAGGGTTTAGCCTCTCTGATCTCGTGGTAGATCTACTCTTGTACTATCCATATCATCAATATCAATCAAGCAGGACGTAGGGTTTTACCTCCATCTATAGGGCCCAAACCTGGGTAAAACATCGTGTCCCCTGCCTCCTGTTACCATCCGGCCTAGACGCATAGTTCAGGACCCCCTACCCGAGATCCGCCGGTTTTGACACCGACAACCGTCAACATGCTGAAAGTGACACCGGGCTAGAAATTGGCCCAACACTTAAATGGGCCGCTAAAAGGCCGAAACTCAGGTCCGACTACAAATGGCCCATCAGATTTATGGGCCATCAACAGGCTGAAAGACACACCGGGCCGGAAATTAGCCCAACATTTAAATGGGTTGCTAAAAGGCCGAAAGATGTACATCCTGAAAATTGGCCCATCCATTAAATGGGTCGTTAACAGGCTGAAATCTCGTCGGGCTGATATTGAGCCCAAATATACAGCGGGTTGTTAACGGGCTCGAACTGACGATGGGCTGCAATGGTGTCAAATCTTTAACGGGCCGAATTGGCACATCTTGTATGGGCCGTGTGCTTAAATGGACCTGACACAAGTAGGCCTTATATGGGTCGGCCTGCTAATTTTTACTAGGCCGGCCTTTTTCACCGGAATGGGCCACTGTTGGGCAGTGCCATGTGTCGACCTATCATAGGCGCCTCCTGTCCAATGAGTGGATGACATCTATCCCAATGATGAGCCGACACATGTTTCCTCTAGCCAATGATGATTTTACATGTGGAAAATCCCCATTGGTCGGTGATGTTAACGTGTTATCGGATCCAAAACCCGACCCGATAGCTTAACGGCGTTCCGTTACGGTGGATGCCATGTGTCGGTCACCCTTGACGAAAGCACTTCTGTGACACACGATTTATCATCATGGAAGTGGACACTTCCGTGATGATAATTTTGGTAATGTCATGGAACACTTCTACGACAGCACAAGTATGACTATCTTGATTCTGTCATAAATTTGTAATGGATGTACATGCATCACAAAAAAGCGACCTACTGTGACAAACACGTATCATCACGGAAGTGTTTTTTTGTAGTGCATTCAGAAGTGTCTCCTCAAACAACTCGGCAGAAATGCCCACGTTTACGTGGACGATGTCGTGGTGAAGACGGAGAAGCGTGGAACGCTGTTAGAAGACCTCAAAGAGACCTTTGAGAACCTACGCTGGCTTCAAATCAAGCTCAACCCAGAGAAATGCGTCTTTGGAGTACCAGCCGGCCAGCTTCTTGGATTCCTCTTCTCATAGCACGGCATAGAATGCAACCCTGTAAAGATCAAGGCCATTGAGAAGATGGGAGTACCCACCCGACTGCTGGATGTGCAGAAGTTGACCGACTATTTGGCGTCCATCAATCGTTTCATCAGTCGGCTGGGAGAGAAGGCTCTTCCCCTGTACTAGCTCATGAAGAAGACCACTTTTTCGAGTGGAACGACAAGGCAGATGAAGCTTTTCTCCAGCTCAAGAAGATGTTGACTACTCCGCCTGTCCTGGCGGCTCCGACTCCTAAGGAGCCCATGCTCCTCTACATCGCCGCCACCAGCCGAGTGGTCAGCACCATCGTAGGGGTAGAAGGCAAGGAGGAAGGAAAGGTGCTACCGGTCCAGAGACCGGTGTATTACTTAAGTGAAGTGCTGTCAGCCTCCAAGAAAAACTACCCCCACTATCAGAAGATGTGCTACGGCGTGCACTTTGCCGCCAAAAAATTGAAGTCGTACTTTCAAGAGCACCCAATCACTGTTATCTGCACTGCTCCGCTCGCCGAGATCATTGGAAGCCGAGATGCCTCTGGCCGGGTGGCCAAATGGGACATAGATTTGGCCCCCTACACCATCTACTACCAGCCTCGCACCGCCATCAAGTAACAGGCGCTGGCCGACTTCCTCGTCGACTGGGCCGAGACCCAGTACCTACCACAGGCACCGGACTCCACCCATTGGAGGATGCACTTTGATGGTTCCAAGATGCGCACCGGTTTGGGAGCCGGCATCGTCCTCACCTCTCCCAAAGGCGACAAGATCAGGTATGTGCTATAAATCCATTTTGCCGCTTCCAACAACGTCGCTGAATATGAGGCACTCATTCACGGGCTCCGGCTTGCCAAAGAACTCAGCATTCGCCGGATCCTATGCTATGATGACTCTGACTTGGTGGTCCAGCAGTCGTCAGGCGACTGGGACGCCAAGGATGCAAACATGGCGAGCTATCCTTTTCTCGTACAGCAACTCGGTGGATATTTTGATGGGTGCGAGTTTCTCCATGTGCCAAGAAACGACAATGAGCAAGCAGACACCTTGGCACGAATCGGCTCCACCCATCAAGCAATACTGACCGGCGTCGCCCTACAATGCCTCCTCAAGCCGTCTGTCAAGCCATCGCCAGAGTCGGATTCTATATTCATGTCGGCTCCTCCTAAAGTAGTCATATCCGACTCAAGAGCTCCAGCAGTCGGCACGGGAATTCTGGCAGGTGGCCTGGGGGCCGCAGCAGTCGCACCCGGCCCAGGGATTTCAGAGCCCGGCTCGGGGACTGCAGCGGCCAGCCCGGGGACTCCAGAGCCCGGCCCGGGGACTGCGGCAATCGGCCCAGATACTTCATCGACCCAGCAAGTGGTAGCCGACTCCAGCCCACCGCCTCCCGGCCCAACCGCCCTCGTCCAAGTTGCAGTCCTAACAGTCGAACAAATCACAGCACCTTCATGGGCCTGGCCCATCCTCAACTTCCTGGTAAACAAAGAGTTGCCGACTGATGAGATATCGGCCAGGCAAGTGCAACGCCGGGCAGCAGCATACACCATAGTCAATAGACAACTTGTGAGGCGCAGTGTCACCAATGTCTACTAGCACTGCGTCAAGCCGGAGCAAGGCCAAGCAATCCTCAAAGACATCCATCAAGGCGAATGCGGCCACCATACGGCTTCAAGAGCACTTGTCGCCAAGGCTTTCCCCTATGGTTTATTCTGGCCAACTGCCTTGGAAGACGCCAAGAGCTTGGTCCAAAAATGCAAAGGGTGCTAGAAGTTTAGTACAAAGCCTCATCAGCCGGCTTCTGCACTCAAGACTATTCCCATAGCCTGGCCCTTTACTGTTTCGGGCCTGGATATGGTGGGACCATTCAAGACGGCAAGAGGTGGCTTGACTCATTTGCTTGTCACGATGGACAAGTTCACCAGGTGGATAGAAGCAAAACCAATCAAGAGGCTGAATGGTCCGACTGATATGACTTTCATCTTCGACATCACCGTTTGGTACGGCATACCACCTAGCATCATCACCGACAACGGCAGGAACTTCGCCAAAGGTGCCTTGGCCCGTTTCTGCGTGACGCGGGGCATCCGACTGGACCTAGCATCCGTTCCTCATCCGCAGTCAAACGGCCAGGTGGAGTGAGCAAACGACCTTATTTTGTCCGGCATCAAGCCTCGACTGGTCGAGCCTTTCGAACGGTCGGCCGGCTGCTGGCTGAATGAGCTGCCGGCCATCCTCTAGAGCCTGCGCACAACTCTGAATAAATCAACTGGCTTCACGCCCTTGTTCCTCGTCTACGGTGCCGAGGACGTCATCCCAACGGACATAGAATTCGACTCCCCTCGAGTCACCATGTACACCGAGTAGGAGGTGGAAGAAGCTCGTCAAGACAGCGTCGATCTGCTGGAAGAGGGCCGGCTGTTGGCACTCAGCCGGTCCAGCATCTACCAGCAGAGCCTGCGCCGATACTACAACCGGAAGGTCAAGCCGAGATCTTTCCAAGAAGGAGACCTTGTGCTCCGGCTGATCCAGCGAACAGCCGGCCAGCACAAGCTCTCAACGCCTTGGGAAGGCCCCTTCATCATCAGCAAAGTGTTGGGCAACGACTCCTACTACCTGATCGACGCTCAGAAGCCTCGAGCACGCAAGAGGGATGACTCCGGCAAGGAGACGGAGCGGCCATGTAATGCAAATCTCCTTCAAAAATTTTACAGTTGATGCAGTATGTACCATGCTACCTTTTGTATTAAAGTACGAAGAACTCCGGGTCCCCCGAGAAGAGCTCGGGGACTGCCCTCTTTCATCTATATGATAAGAATTATGCCTATGAGTATGTCATTTTCTTTATGCCGCTTGGCACCGGGTCCGACTAGTCGGCCCGGGACTTGCCGCCTTGTACTATGAAGTGCTTCCTGCAGCCGGACAAGTAATGTGTTGACACTTAAGCCATCTCCTGCCAGAAGCCGCAGCTCGTAGAGCGACTGTCTGGTGGGCAGGAGCAAGGCAGAAAGGGTGTTCACATGAAAAATGGTTAAGGACACAAAGCACGTGAATAGTCCAAGCCGGCTTCTTGCCTCACCAACTGATTGACGAACAGCCGGCCTGCCGGCTTCTACTTAACATGCTACAATGTTCTAAAAAGGGCTAAGTACATGCCTTCCCAGAAGAAGCTAAGTACTTGACCCAGCAACAGTCCGCAGAGCGGCTGTTTGGCTGGCAAGACGGTAACCAAGGGAAGGCGGCAAAGGAAAGAGCCAAAGAGCAGCAAGCAAGAAAAGATAGAACTCTGGAAAATATTTACATAACAAAGCCCCTTGGCCGATCTTCAGAACAAAGTTCAAAATACACCCCACGGGTGGAATTGTGCAAATTAACAAGTTCGTCGAGACTAATAGACAGGTAAAGCAAAAGATAAACTGGCAGCCTAAGAAGCGGTAGAAGGGTTCGGTCGATCGGAGGAATCGGCGGCGCCGGTTGGTGGAGCGGCCGGCTGGTCAGTCTCCGCTTGGTCGCCTCCAACGGTAGCCGGCTCGGATGGGCATGGCTCGTTTCTTGAGCTGCGGTCGAGATGGGGCTGGCCGCCCGCTCCGACCTCTGGCGCCTCCTCTTCGCCTTCCTCCTCCGCCTCGCCCTCTTCCTCGCCGCTGGAGTCGATCACCTCCCGAGTCCACGCTGTCTTCCGGGTTCAACCCGAACCACTCCGGCGGCGCCTCAGTGCCGTCTTCAACCCGCTCCGGGATGAAGATGCTGGTGTCGTTGTACTCGGCGATTGACGTTGCGCGCTTGACGATTTCATCTTCCACGACCACCAATTCTCCTAAGCCTCCAGCCGGAACGTAGCTAGCTGGGCTAGACTCAGCCCAGGGTACCATGCCTTGACGAACTCCAAGGGCCGGCACGCTCCAGCCCAGGCCAAGGAGCCCTTCCAGGCCTCAAGACGGCCGGCCGCCACCTCCAGCTAGTCGGCAGTCCGACTAGGAGTGAGTGGTGCCGGCATGTCAGGCCACAGGGCGGCGATCGCTTGAGCACCAACACGCCAAAGCCGGCGCAGCATCCGGTGAGCCCGCCGAAGACGAGCCTCGATGCTCAGGATCTGCTCGTTAAGGGTTTGGGGGGCATTGGCAGTGATATGCGCACCACCCGCCCTTCGTCCTTCGCGATCAGCTTCAATGGCCTGGTTGGCGGCGTCCGAGTGGCTAGGGAAGAAGTCTGCCAAGACAGAAAGCAGAAAGCCAAAGTTAAAAACGAGAAGCCGGTTCAACCAACAAGCCGGCAGCTCAGAGAAGGAAAAAGATGGAAGCTCACCATCGACTATGTCCTCGATCATGTGAAAGCCAGAAGTCAGCATCGCCTCCTTGTCGGTCCAGGCGGAGCGCTCGATCGCAAACTCAGCAAGGAGTCTGGTCTCCTTGTCCTCCGTCTCATCCTGGGCCTTCTTGAGGAGCTCCTTCTGTTCCGCCAGTTGTGCGACAAGGTGGTCGCGCTCTTCAGCCAGCTTGCTACAGTCCACCTCCTTGGCATGAAGCGTGGCGTTGGCTTCACCCAGTTGCTGTTGAAGGGTGGTGTTGGCCTCTACAAAAAGTAGAAAAAGAAAGAGACAACAACAGTCAGCAAAGAAGATAAAGTTGCCAGGAAGATCCGGCCCAATTGCTCAGCAGTCAGCCCAAATCTCGGGGACTATAGCCCGCGGGTGCGCCAGTGCGCCCCGCAGAGAAAGGAGACTTACTCCGGCTCTCCGACAAGTCGGCGGCACGTTGATCCAACTCCTGGACTCTGGAGTTGAAGGCGGCCGCACAGAGGTTATGATAATCCTGCAGCAAATATATTAGCACTTGGAGCTCGCTAAGTAGAGTTCCGAGCCGCCTGCTCAGCCGCCGGCCCGAAACTCAGGGACTACACCCAGTGGGTGCGCCAGCGCGCCCCCACGAAGAAGTACAAGAATTAAAAACAAAGGAGCAAGAAGTGTACCCGAATGGCCTCTCACGACTCTAGGAACACCTTGTTGCAGAGCTTGAGAGCATCGGCCTCGGCGCGGAGTTTGGCTTGAACGTCCAGAATCGCCTGGTTCAGAGGGCCCGTTCCGCCTCCCCGCACTCACCCAGTGGGCGCGGCACTGGTCGCCTCAGTGTCCGGGACAGAGGAGCTTGCAGTGCGGGCCTCCAACGGGCACGGCGCCGATGCTTCCATCGCGAGCCGGTAGCGTAAGGGTGTGTGGACCCCGGGAGTCAGGCCCACCACCATCTCGTTTCCAGCTGGTGGCGCCGGCGGGTCGACCGGGTGCTTGTCCTTTCCATAATAGGGTGCTCGGCGCCGGCTTCCCCAGTCTGCGCCATGAACTCCAGTCGTGGCGGCGCAGAGTTCAGAGGGACAACAAACACGGCCGACTGGCGATGCGCGGCTTCTTCAGCATGCTTCTTCGTCGCGTCGATGGCCTCGGCCTCTGCCCGCTTCTTCAAGGCGGCGCCCTCCGCCTTGTCGGCTTCCGCCTTCTTCAGGCGGGCGGCTTCCCGCTCCTCGCGCGCCTCCCACGCATTTCGCTCTGTCGCCTCCTGGAGGTCGGCGGCCGGATCGATCCGCTGGGTGGTGGTGGAGGTCTCCACCGACCTCACGATGGAGGCGGCGGCCAACTTCTTGAGAGAGAGCGGAGCCCTAAAATCTAGAAAATAAAGCAAAGGAAGTTCAGAAATAATCAATGAGAAGGAAAGCACAAGGGAAAAAACTTACGCCGACACCATAGGGGGCGCCTTGGGGAGCTTCTGGTACTTGGCCGCCTTCGCCGCCGCCTCCTTCCGCTTGGTCGCGGCGTTTGGATTCTTGGGCTTCTTCGGCGCACTGCCGAACAAGGCGGTGCCTTGCTTACGCTTGCGCGTGCCGCCTCGGGCAGTTAGCTCGCTGGAGGGAACCGTGTCTGCCTTGCCAGCGCCTCTTGCGGGGCGTGGCTCTTCTTCGTCTTCATCATCATCAGGCCAGGTCTCGATGCCGACTTCTTTGGAGCCGCCTGCCCCATAGACATCGCCCGTCGTGGTGTGCTCCAAGGCGGCCGCCCCCAAGTCGGGGTCGTCCACGTCGCTCACCGCCCGGTCCGGCTGGTAGTCACCACCCGCCCCTACGAGGGCGGCCGTCGTGTCCGACATGTAGATCTATTTTAGACAATGGGAGTCCGGCTGATCAAGGTCAAAATCAAGACTAGGGCAAGTATCAGTGTCAGGACCCCGATTCCAAGTCACATCGATCTAGCCGGTAACACCTCATATCACCTTGCGGCCTCACGCACGGTATTCCCACGGGTGTTGCCTTACCATGGCCCAGGACACGTTGCGCCTTTTGGCTCACGTATATGATACTGTCGCTAGCATCCATATGATAGAGAACCGGGCCGACATGACTAGTCGTGAACCCAAAGTGGCACTAACATACGGGGACAGGCATACATGAATCAACATCAAGCATGTCAGTCAGTAGCGTGCGAATCTGGGCTGTAGCATTGGGCTAACAGGACTCCGGTGAACCGGGCTGTAGCAGGCTAGGCAGGGCTCCGAATGTCACCGCGTGACATTTCCCCCAAGGGACAGACACAGGAACGAAGTGAATCACATGCCGGCCAGTCAAGTGTTCCGGAGCAGTAGTGCTGGGCTAGCAGGACTCCAGTGAACTGGGCTGTAGCGGACTACTATGGCTCATGGAAGCACAAGACTACATTTCCCCATAAGAGAGGCTACCAATGATAAACAACTAGGTTGTCGGATCCCACACATACGAATCATTTCAATCATACACACAATATGCTCAATATGTGCAATACAACATGGCATCACAACAAGACTCTATGACTCAGAGTATATTTATTCATTAGGCTCCGAGGAGCCAAGTATTACAAACATGGGTCTCATGACCCAATATACAGAGCATACAAGCAACAAGCACATGCGGAAGCTTAACTTGTCTGAGTACAGACAACTACAAATGAAGAAGGCTTAGAAGCCTGACTATCTACAAGACCCTCCCAAGGGTATAAGATCGTAGCTGAGGTAACAAGCTAAACGTCGAAGTCCACCTGGAACTACTAGCGAGACTGACGTCTCTCTCTGCAAAACATAAAATGGCAAACGTGAGTACAAATGTACCCAGCAAGACTTACATCAGAACTAGCTACATATGCATCAGTATCAACAAAGGGGGGTGGTGGAGTTTGACTGCAGCAAGCCAGCTTTGACTCGGTGGCTATACTGAACTACGACTGCAAGTAACTCTTTTGCGGTGGCGCACATGAGTCCACAAATTCACCATATCAATACACCACTATGGATCCGCTCCCATCTCCTACGAGAACGCCATCCATAACACTCACGCTTATCTTGCGCATTTTAGAGTATCCACTTTCACTTGTCTATGAACTATGCAAGGGGTCCAAGTTTCCATATCCGAGGAATCCGGCTATTCAAATAGATAATGATAACCCTGTAGGGGTGTACTTCCTCACACATGCTCTCGCCACTTATCGCCCTGTCCACGTCATGTACCTCGGCAACCTTCAAGCGGAAGCCGGGCGAGGGAGTTGGCCACGACCTGACTAACAACACAAGTCTCTCGTCCAGGTTTATCGCTTATTCGGGTTCCATCTGCAAGGAGATCCGGCCGGGGTGTCGCTCACGGCCCCAAATGATGTGTGCAGGGTTCCCAAGCCCACCATCCGGGTGCCACTTGGTACACCGGGCCACTGTGCCTAGTCTGTCCCAAGCCCACCTGTACCGGGTGCCACTTGGTAGACTACTAACACTACCTACAAACACCAAAAACTAGTTGCAACTCCTGGACAGAGATCGAGTTGATTAATTAGTCGAGAGAGCTTGGAGGGCCCGGAGCCCAATGTGTGGTAGTAACTGTTCATGGATCACAAACATAGAACTCAGTTCCTGAGGACGGCTGCAATGAGACAACCCACCATGTACTCTTACATGGCCTCTCACCGCTACCTTTACCAAAATGTTTTCACACACTTAGCTCAATAGTAGGACATGTTCATCACCATTCCAATTCATCCCCGATGAATCAGACCTGACTCAACTCTAAGTAGTAGTAGGCATGACAAACAAGCATGAATGAGTAGGCACATCAGGGCTCAAACAACTCCTACTCATGCTAGTGGGTTTCATCTATTTACTGTGGCAATGACAGGTCATGCAGAGGAAAGGGGTTCAGCTACCGCAGCATGGAACAGTTGAAATGTTGTTGCCCTAATGCAGTAAAAGAGAGCAGGAGCGAGATAGTGGGATTGTATCAGAATGAACAAGGGGGTTTTGCTTGCCTGGCACTTCTGAAGATAGCATTGGGTCTTCATCAGTGTCAACGATCACAGCGTCGGAACAACGTCTACTAAGGGGGAACAACACCGGCAAACAGAGAAGAAACACCATCAATGCAATGCACAATATGATGTATGATCATGACATGGCAATATGATGTGATTTCGCCTAATGCAACTAGCAACACAATTAAGTGTAGTTGGTTTGAACCCAAGGTTCAAATTCAAACTCCACATATGTTTATTTAAATGCCATTCATTTGGTTTGTCCTAAACAGTAGCTATAAGTTGTTCTATCATGCATGAAAATGGTACAGATGGATAGATTGGATTTTTCTGATTATTTTTTATATATAAATTATTTCATTCTGAGCTACGGTTGAATTTCTATGATTTTTAGAAGTTTGGGTTATTTTCTGAAATTTATAAATCATTTCTGATTTATTTTAATTCCAGAAAACTTTACTGCGTCAGCATTAAATCATGCTGGCGTCAGCTGGTCAATAGGACCGCCTAGGTCGAACCTGACAGGTGTGGCCCACCTGTCATTGACTCAGTGCTAACCAGGGTTTAGTTAAATCCTAACTAAATTAATTAGAAGGGCTGGGGCCCATAGTCAGCGAGTTAGTGGGTTAGCCGGAATTTAATTAGCATATAAACAAATTAGCAGGGCCTCGGTCCCACATGTTAATGACCCAGGGGGGTCAAACCCTGGTCAACCCGGGTCAAACTCGCCGGAGTTGACCCGGCGCTCGTCGCCGGTAGGGCCAGAGACGGCGGAGGGGCTCGGAATTCCTCCACCGGCGACGAAATGGCCGGCGGAGGGCATCTACGCGGAGCTGGGACTCGCCCGCATCCATTTATGCAAACGGCAGGGGCCGAGGTGGGCCGAGCTCGCCGGAGGCAAGCTCGTGGTGGTGGCTGGAGTTCGGGTGTGGATGGGGTCAATGCTACGGGGCGCTAGGGGGATAAACTGGCAGGTGGTACACGCTCCTGGGGGTTCACCGAGCACGGTGATGCACTTAGGCGCGGGCTGCGGTGGCCCTGGCCACGGCGGTGAAGAGCCATGGCGGCGGTGAGCTTTCGGCTCCGGTGGATAGCGGGGCTAGAGGAGGAGAACGACGGCGGGGAGAGAGGGGTTCGGTAGAGGAGCTCACGGCGGGGTCGTCGGTGATCTCAGCGTGCTCGGGGATGGCCCAGTGACGATGAATTGGTCGAAGACGGCCGTCGGTGCAGAGGGCGAAGATGGCATCGACGACGGCGCTCCAGGGCGCCCGGCGTCATGTGGCTCGGCGAAGAGGACCGAGGCGTCACGGCGGAGCTCGGGGCACGTCGGAGAGGCTCGGAGATGGCTGTGGCTGTGGGGGAGCTCGTCGGCAGCGACGGCTGCGTTCGGTCGAGCTCGTGGAAGGGACTAGAGGGCGAAGGAGAGAGCAGAGAGTGAGGGAGAGGAGCGAGGGGATTCCAGGGGGTGTGTGGCATCGTATGGAGTCGTACAGGGCATCGGCAGAAGCAGGAGGTGGCCGGCGTGCGACGGGCACACGCCCTCTGCCTACTGGCAGAGGTGGAAGAAGACCTCGGCGCCCCTGGTGGGCTGGGCCGATTCTCTCCTGGGCCAGGTTAGCAGGTAAGATTCTGCTCTGTTTTATTTTTTTGTTCTATTTTCTTTTATTTATTTATTTGCCACTGTTTAAATTCAAAATAGAATTTAAACTCATGCCAAATCTTTCTGAAATATTTTAAGTTGCAGAAATGGACCTAGCCACATGCCCATAAATTATTTCAGGAGCATTTGAAGATATATTCTAGGTATATGAATATAAATTCAAATTCAAAATACAATATGATTTAAAATCAATGCCCAAAATATTCCTTAAAAATGTTCAATATTTTTGGTTTGGATCCAAAGCCTTGCCAAAAATTTCAAACATCAATGAAGAGCATTTTGGGTTCATTGAATGCAATTTTTAGGGTTATTTGCCCTTCTTTTAATTAAATTTTTGAGGCTTTAAAATTTCCTCGGTTCAACTTGTTAGAATTTAGACATGATGCAACACAAGATTCTAGCACCAGGCATTACCCAAACTAGGGATGTGACAATCAGAGAAAGAATGGGCAAACTTACCGCAGGCGGCGGGAAGGCGCGAGAATATGGCCGCTTGCCAAAACTCCAAGACCCCTCCAGCCGGAGGCCGGAGATCTCGTTCAACAAATTCGCGACTTCGGCGGCCGGCATCTCCTTGGTGCTCAGCCAGCACGGGTCGTGGTGCCTGCACATCCGGCTGATCAGGTGCGGCCGGCTTTGGAGCGGGAGAACCCGGCGCTCGACGAAGGTGACCAGCAGGTCGGATGCCCTGAGGCCTTCAGTGCTGATCAGCTCCCGGAGCCGTTGGATGGCGGCGACGCTGTCTGCCGACACCGACTTCGGTTTGTAGCCCCAGCTAGCCCAGGGCTTGGCAGGTGGGCCGGCTTTGTAGGCTGGCAGGTTGCGGAAGTCGGCCGCCGGGTCTATGTTCTCCATGTAGAAGTAAGATTGTTGCCACATCTTGACCGATTGCGGCAGCTTGATGATGGGGAACACGTTTTGCGGTGATAGTCGGCGAACTGCAACGAAGGCACCGCACTGGGCAGCCACCTCCTGGATGGAGGTGCCCAGTTTGGTATAGAAGAAGGCTCCCCACGGCTCGATGGTGGGGAGAACACCGAGGTATCCTTCGCACATCATGACGAAGGCGGCCAGGAGCATCACGGTGTTGGGCGTGATGTGATGGGGCTAGAGCTGGTAGAACTCGAGGAATGAGCGAAGGAAGTCGCTCGCTGGCAGGCCGAAGCCCTGGATGAAGTGCGAGCGGAAGACGACCCGCTCGCTCTCACCCGCCGCCGGCGAGATTTCTCCCTCCGGCGGCACGCGCGCCTTCACGTGGTCTGTGCCGGGGAGACGCCACGTCTCGTGGAGGAAAGTTATGTGATCCTCGTTGACGTTGGATTCGTCCCAGTCTCCTCCTCGCTCGCGCACCATGGAGAGCCCGACAAAGAAGGGCATGGCGAGGAAGCTGAGAGTGGGGCAGAGCAAGGAGGCTCGGGCGAACGAGCTCGATGAAGACGAACTGCAGCAGCACTCCGGCGTAGCTCGGGGGGCGCTGCAGCGAAAGGAAGAAGAAGGAGGCAATGGCGGGGTAGAGGGGCGCGCGTGCTCCGCCGCTCTCTATCCTCCCCTACTTATAGCCTGCGGGCTATGAAACCGAGGGGGCGGGCGTGGGATCGTGGGATTAACTGTGCCCACGAACCCACATCCCCACCTTTATCATGCAAAATTACTGTGCGCATTAACTCCATGGGCAAACGAAACCGCCCACCTCGGCCGCAGTGGATCCGCTCGCGTGCTGAGGCCCGATGGTGGTGGGCCCGGCCTGCTGAAGAGTCCCATCGCGTGCGTGGGCTCACAGGCTGGCCCGACCGGCTGGCACCATGTGGCGTGCCCACTATAGGCGGCTGATCGAGAGGCTTAGCCAGCACGCCATCTGGTTCCCGCCGATGCATTCGAAATTCCATGAAGATCTGACTGGACGTATCCGACTCCCGCTAGCCGGCGTCCCGGGAGTCGGACAAGGTTTCTTTAAGAGTACCCGGAGGAGGAAACTGTTGAGGCTCCTTGGCACATCAACCATGGCCCTTCACCAGCTTCGGGGACTACCGTCGAAGTAATGGGCCACGGGTAGCCTAACCCGAGTCCCAGAATCTTTCAAGACATCGGGCCGACTGCGCCCCTCAAAACATCAAGATGAAGTGCCGCCTTCTGGTGGCCGGCTGGCTGAGCGGCCGACTGCCAGAAGGTGGCCAAGCTTAGGAAGGCGGCTCCAAGACAGGCCGACTACTGGTAGGCGGCCTCCAGAGAGGCCGACTCCCGGCAGTCGGCTCACGGTGCCCTCAAAGTCTGCACCCCTGTTAAAGAAGACAGGACAAGGTGAGGCAACAGTG
>NC_041392.1:106858003-106871711 GCF_002162155.2 Triticum dicoccoides
AGCGGAGATGTCCCCTCGGCGCGGCACTGTTGCCATTTTGCCCTTGACGTCACTCCTGACAGGCAAAGCCCTGTTCCCACGACCGCCTGTCGGTATGGCCCAAGGACGGCGGGCCCTACCGGTCAGCGAGAGCCCGGAAGACGGCGGTAGCTACGCCAGTCAGACCCAAGGGAGGCCGGCTCCCAACAGCCGGCCCGGTCCCTCCTCGGAGATCCACGCACCATTAACCAGATAAGATGCGGAGTGGCTACAGTGATCTCCCACCAGGCGGCGGGACTGTAGCCACACCTCCCCGACCAAGCATGCGTCATTAGCAACACGGTCACAGTAATCCGTAGCCGGCAGGGCCCGCGAGCGGCGAAGGCGGCCTATCGGCTCTATACCAGACTAGGTGGCGGGCCCCGCAGTCGGGGGAGAGGCCGGCGACCAGAGAGACTGATAGCCGGGCCCTACACCCGGCCGGATTAGCATTGTACCCCTGGGGGGTAGGCCTATATAAACCCCCCAGGGCACCCATGCAAAGGGTTTGCACCCTGTTAGGACTAGATTCATACCTAGGAGATGAGAGAGCAAGCCTTGCCTTCTCCCATCTCTAGCATACTGCTCGAGGAGCACCATTGTACTCACTTGTGCCTTAGTGATCATGCGGAGACCCCGCAGAGCAAGACTAGGGGTGTTATCTCCTTGAAGAGCCCCGAACCTGGGTAAAGTTCACCGGCGTACGTGTCTACGCCTCATCCCGCCTCCAGGCACCGGCGACGTTCTACTCGCTCCCACCATGATAAGCCATCCATTGGCATATGTCGCACCCAACCCCCGACACATATGATGTAACTCTTTTGCGGTGTGTTTGTTGGGATCGATGAACTTTGAGTTTATGATCAGATCTATCTTTTTATATCCATGAAAGTATTTGAGTTTCTTTGATCTCTTTTATGCATGATTGCTTATAGCCATGTATTTCTTCTCCGATATTTGGGTTTTGTTTGGCCAACTTAATCTATTTATCTTGCAATGGGAAGAGGTGCTTTGTAGTGGGTTCGATCTTACGATGCTTGATCCCAGTGACAAAAAGGGAAACAACACGTATGTATCATTGCTACTAAGGATAAAACAATGGGGTCTATCTCTACATAGATAGATCTTGTCTACATCATGTCATCGTTCTTATTGCATTACTCTATTTCTCCATGAACTTAATACACTAGATGCATGCTGGATAGCGGTCGATGTGTGGAGTAATAGTAGTAGATGCAGGAGTTGGTCTACTAATCTTGGACGTGATGCCTATATAATGATCATTGCCTGGATATCGTCATAATTATTTGGAGTTCTATCAATTTCCCAACAGTAATTTGTTCACCCACCGCTTTGCTATTTTTCTCGAGAGAAGCCACTAGTGAAACCTATGGCCCTCGGGTCTTCTTTCTCATATATTTACCTTTGCGATCTACTTTTCTCTTGCATTTATTTTCAGATCTATTAATCCAAAAACCCAAAAATACTTTGCTACACTTTATTTTATTTGCGATCTATTTATTCAATCTATTACAACTTTCTCCCATCCGTGCACCATTTCTGGCGCCGTTATCCGAAAGGGATTGACAACCCCTTTAACATGCCGGGTTGCGAGTGGTTGTTATTTGTGTGCATGGGCTGTTTATGTTGTGTTGCTTGGTTCTCCTACTAGTTCGATAATCTTAGTTTCATATATGAGGGAAATACCTACCCCCGCTGTGCTGCATCATCCCTTCCTCTTTGGGGAAATACCGACATATCTTCAAGTGACATCACATGACAAGCTGTGTACCAGACCAAATGTCTGCCTTGCCACGTGTCTGGCAAGGGGGTACAATAGTGATCCAGAAATGGATCACTGGACAGCGGTCAAAATTATCCTTAGTGGAATAAGGATATGTTTCTCGGTTATGGAGGTGACAAAGAGTTCATCATAAAGGGTTAAGTCGATGCAAGCTTTGACACTGATCTGGACGACTCTGAGTCTCAATCTGGATACATATTGAAAGTGGGAGCAATTAGCTAGAGTAGCTCCGTATGGAGCATTGTAGACATAGAAATTTGCAAAATACATATGGATCTGAATGTGGCACACCCGTTGACTAAACCTCTCAAACAAGCAAAACATGATCACACCTTAGTACTCTTTGGAGTGTTAATCACATGGCGATGTGAACTGGATTATAGATTATTGACTCTAGTAAACCCTTTGGGTGTTAGTCACATGGCGATGTGAACTGTGGGTGTTATTCACATGGCGATGTGAACTATTGGTGTTAATCACATGGCGATGTGAACTAGATTATTGATTCTAGTGCAAGTGGGAGACTGAAGGTAATATTCCCTAGAGGCAATAATAAAGTTGTTATTTTATATTTCCTTATTCATGATAAATGTTTATTATTCATGCTAGAATTGTGTTGACCAGAAACCTTAATACACGTGTGAATACATAGACAAAACACTGAGTCCCTAGTGAGCCTCTACTTGACTAGCTCATTGATCAAAGATGGTTAAGGTTTCCTAACCATGGACATGAGTTGTCATTTGATAACAGGATCACATCATTAGGAGAATGATGTGGTGGACAAGACACATCCGTTAGCTTAGCATGTTGATCATTCAGTTATATTGCTATTGCTTTCATGTATGTCAAATACATATTCCTTTGACTATGAGATCATGCAACTCCTGGATACTGGAGGATGCCTTGTGTGCTATCAAATGTCACAACGTAACTGGGTTATTATAAATATGCTCTACAGGTATCTCCGAAGGTGTATTGTTGGGTTGGCGTGAATCGAGATTAGGATTTGTCACTTCGAGTATCGGAGAGGTATCTCTGGGCCCTCTCGGTAATGCACAACATAAGAAGCCTTGCAAGTAACTAATGAGTTAGTTGCGGGATGATGTATTATAGAGCGAGTAAAGAGACTTGCCAGCAACGAGATTGTACTAGGTATGAAGATACCGACGATCGAATCTCGGGCAAGTAACATACTGATAGACAAAGGGAGTTACGTATGTTGTCATAAGGTTCGACCGATAAAGATCTTTGTAGAATATGTAGGAGCCAATATGGGCATCCAGGTTCCGCTATTGCTTATTGTCTCGGTCATGTCTACATAGTTCTCGAACCCGTAGGGTCCGCACACTTAACGTTCGTTGACGATATAGTACTATATGAGTTATGTATGTTGGTGACCGAAAATTGTACGGAGTCCCGGATGAGATCACGGACATGACGAGGAGCTTCGGAATGGTCCGGAGGTAAAGATTTATATATAGGATGATATGGTTCGTCCAAGGGGTGAAGCCCACGGGGCTTTAGGTTGGTGCAAAAGGAGTTTTGCGGAGGCCAGGGGGGCAAACGCCGGAGACCCTGGGCCAGACGCCAAGGCCCATGGCGTCTGGGCCAGGCGCCAAGGACCGTGGCGTCTGGTCTTGAAAGACCGGGAAGGACTCTTCCTTGCGGGTAAAACCGACTTTGAGGAGGCTTTTACTCCAAGTTTCGACCCCAGGGCTCAACATATAAATAGAGGGGCAGGGCTAGCACCTGGAACACATCAAGTATCACCAAGCCGTGTGCCGGCAACACTACCCCCTCTAGTTTATCATCTGTCATAGTTTCCGTAGTGCTTGGCGAAGCCCTGCGGAGATTGTTCTTCACCAACACCGTCACCATGCCGTCGTGCAGTTGGAACTCATCTACTACTTCTCCTGTCTTGCTGGATCAAGAAGGCGTGGACATCATCGATATGAACGTGTGCTGAACGAGGAGGTGTCATACGTTCGGTACTTGATCAGGACGGATCATGAAGGTGTACGACTACATCAACCGCATAGATAAACGCTTCTGCTTTGCAATCTTCAAGGGTATGAGGATGCTCTCCCCCTCTCGTAGCTATGCATCTCCATGGATAAATCTTGCGTGTGCATAGGAATTTTATTGAAATTGCATGGTACATTTCCCAACAGGAACATCATTAGTTCTTGTCTTGTTTGCATAGCTCAAGAACAACCCCTGCGATCTTCGGCTTGGGTATCGGCTTTGTCAAGTGAAGAACCATCCTAGCTTCGATGGCCTCATGCAGACCCTCGTCCGTGGAATTCGCGGTCAGCGCGATGATCGGGGTGTGGACGCCATAGCGGCTTTCTTCGTCGCTATACAATAAATGATTAAAATAATAGTAAAAGGTAAGAAAAATAAAAAATGTCGACATAAAAAATAGAAATGCGTGTATGCATTAAAAATAATCTTCATCTTGTTTTTTCAGTAATACATACATACATATTTATTTATGTATTAAAAAGTTTATGTATTTTTATTTAGAAAAATTTCATAGATTTTAGAAAAAATGTTCATGTTTTACCTCCAAACAAGAGTTCAAGTATTTTAAGAAGTTGTTTATGCAACAAGATATAAGTTCATATACTTACAAATGGTTCTTCTATTTGCTCTAGAAATAAGAGAAAAATAAGTATGTTTTTTCTAAAGTGAACATCAACGATGATTTTGAAAATTTGAAAGAAAGGAGAGAGACATACGAATTAAGAAAATAAGAAAACCAAACAAAAGAAAGAAAGAAAGAAAGAAAAGGAAACATAAAAAACCAACATGGATCGCACTATAGGGGTCTCTTCAGACTTGGAATAGGATTTATAACTTCTATGTGTGTGGCGGTCACCATTCTTGTCAGTCCGACTATGTGATGGGAGCTCATTTAATTTGTATTTTGGGATCCAATACGGAATTTCTGCTTTGAATGATTTATATTTGTAATTCTGTGACCACTCGTTTGTTTAAACAGAAAAAGCAATCACAAAGTTGCATAACATAAACCATTTCACACAATGTCACAGAATTACAATGTAATTTTGGCATGCTGTTATTGCTTAACCTTCTGCTCGGCTGCTGAGTTGTCTGTCTATTGACCACACTACCTACAGCAGTAGTTAAAAATAGCAGGAGCAGGATCTTGATTACTAACACTATTCCCATATGCATGGGTGATAAATAATTAAATATCCTCGCGAGAACATAACATCGTCAGTTCTTGTCTTGTTTGCAGAGCTCAAGAACAACCCCTGCGATCTTCGGCTTTGGTATCGGCTTTGTCAGGTGAAGATCCATTCCAGCTTCGACGGCCTCCTGCAGCCCTTCCTCTGCGGAATTCGCAGTCAGTGCGATGATCGGGGTGCAGACGCCGTGGCGGATTTCTTCCTCGCGGATGCGCCTCGTCGCCTCATAGCCATTCATCACCGGCATCTTAAACGAAGAACATACAATTGCCAGCAATGTCAGAAATTATTAAATCGCATCATCTGAAACAAATTGAGGAGAAATGGACCGATGCTTGGCATGGTGTTGCTGGAGAAATTTGTGTACCTGGCAATCCATGAGGACCACGTCATAGGGCAAGGCGTTCCGAAGAACTTCTGTGAACATGGCAAGAGCCACGGAGCCATCGCCTGCAATCTCCACGGCTGCTCCGAGATCGCTCAACATCTGCCCGTGGATTCTTTGCAGAAGCATGGTGTCGTCCACCAGCAACACGCGCATCCCCTCCAGTGGCTTGCAGTCTCCAACATTGGCTGGTCCCACGGGCACTGCGAGCGTGATTTCGGACGCTGACGCAGTGGTCTGATCTGCCGCCGACATCTCGAACTGATATGGATGTAGGTGCTCGAAAGGGGATGCCTGGAGGTCTCCCATGACCTGGAGGAGCTTGTGCAGTCGGGAGCCGTGGATGGGCTTGCGCAGCTTGAGGTCGAAGCTGCTCGCCTCCTTGAACCTCCTCAAATCCTCGGAGGGGGTCTTGAGGTCTGTCAGGCAGACGACCTTGCACGACGCCTGGAGCTTGGTCCTCGCCAAGCTCGCCGCCTCGCGGGCGGCCTCGTGGAGCCTCCCAGCGGAGACGTCGACGACGATGAGCAGGCTGAAGGCGTGGAGGTGCCCGCCGTGGTTGCCGCCCATGCCCCTGCTGCTCTGCAGGTGGCTGGCCATCTCCTTTGAGACGAGGCAGCGTTCTATGGTGTCGTCCAAGTCGTTGCCTCCAGCGCTGTGCAGCGATGACATCGACGTCGGCCTTGACGGCGAGCCGCTGAAGGCAGAGCACACCTTGTCGATGGCTGGGGCGAGGAGCTCGGCGCACGAGACGGGCCAGATCTTCATCCCGACGCTCTCCATCCATGCATGCAGGATCCGGCGGGTCTCTTCGCCGTGGACGAGGAGGACGCAGTGTCCGCCAGCAGGCGGGCTCCCTGAACAGAGAAGGCGCTGCCCTCCCTTCCTCGAGGTTGTCTTCAACCTCTGGACTCTTGCTGGCCTTCAGGAACACGTTGAATCCAAAGCACGTTCCCGCTTCTCTTGGCTCCTTGTCCCTGATGCTTATCTCCCCTCCCATCAGACGAACCTATATATACCAATAAAAACAACAAAGAAAATCATAAGTAAATAAGAAATAACAGACACATCAGTGAACAATATAGTTTTCAAAGATAAAGAGTCACGAACTTTTTTTAGAGTGTCAAGTGCAACAAGCAAAGTTGCGTGAATTTGTCTTAAATCCAATCAAAATTCTACGCATCTGGATTAACATATAGCCATCTTCATCTCAAGTCACTCTTAATTTATATATAACCTCCAATTGATATACTTTTAGACTTTGGAGTTTGTAAATTTAGAAAAAAGTTTAGGAAGTGACAATTCAAAAGCGTAAAAAAGAAATACATTGACGCGCTTGAGAGCATTTTAATATGCACAGAAAAAGATGAGATCACTTACAAATGATTGCACAATTCCAAGTCCTAGCCCGGTGCCACCATGCCCATTCTTCACTTGAACGTAGTTCTCAAACACAGACTCCCTCTTCTCTTCGGGTATCCCCACACCAGTGTCAACAACCTCAAAATAAAACTCAACCGAATCAGGATCAATTTTCAAGGACAAGCCGCCATTCTGTTCGGCACAATTCTCACTTATTCCAAGCAGCCAACCGAGGACCCCACCGGCGCGACGGCGGGGGGCGAACTTCGACGGGGTGCTGATCATGGAGCCCCTTATGACGGGGCGGTTGGCCCATGCACGGAGCATGACATGGCCTTCATGCATGAACTTGATGGCGTTGCCGAGAAGGTTGTCAAGGATCTGCTTGACACGCTTACAGTCACCGACAGCGGCGGTGCACCGGAGCACGGAGAAGTCGCAAGGGTCCTAGATCACCTCGACACCTCTTGACATCCCAACGACATTCGCCAGGTCCATGGATTCCTCGAGGACATCTGCCATCCTGAACTCTACCTCTTCTAGCTGTATCTTCCCGGACTCCAACTTGCCCATGTCCAGTATCGTGTTAAGAATATCTGAAAGTAACATAGACATGTATATATATATATATGGATGATAAGTCAACAAATAATAAATTTGTCGCTTATGCATAAACAAAAGGCACGATAACATGGTGCATAAATGCAGCAAAATATTTTCCTAACCAAAAAATAGACAATAAGAAAAGTATTAGAACAAGGTGTGTTTACTGGCCGCTAAGATAATGATATGTGATAGCTCCATTTCAACTATCCTATATTTAAATATTTTTAGAAACAAAATATTAATTTTTTTTGCAAATACAATATTAATCCTTTACCAAACAGAGAATGATTTCTTGAGTATTCTAGAAATTATAAGCAAATGTTATATTTAAAACGTAGAACTGGGCTCTTGGACACTTCTGCACCTAAAATTGTAAACAAATTATTTGAGGAAACTTCGCTTTTACAATAAGCAAATTATAATGCTATGGTCAGGATCTAGTACTAAATAGTCCTATACATGGGAGTGATATGTGTGGATGGTAAGTAGGGCCATGGTTGCGGACTAACCGAAGAGCTTATTGGTGCCGACATCCATCTGGTTGAGGTTATATATGAGGTTGGTGTTGCCGCGGGTCTCCGACCGGGAGATCTCGATGAGTCCGGCGACAGCAGCGAGCGAGGAGCGGATGTCGTGGCTAGCGCGGGCAAAGGCATTGCTCTTGTTCATGCTCTTGCGCTCCGTTTGCTGGAGCGCTTCCTTCTGTTGCACTAGCTCGGCCTCCAGCGCGACCTCCCGCACCCTGACCTTCCACAACACGCGTGCCATGAGGAAGCACACTACCATTGCCACTATCGTGACTGCACACATGATGCATAGGACGGCCACCCCGATCCGTCGGACCTTGGTTGCCCCGCTGCACTCGCTGAGCACTAGCCAGACTCGCTGGATAACAAGAAGAAATACAACCGTAGATTATTGTTTGTACGATGTCGTCCGATCAAATTTTTAGACATACATATGTGTGCTACTACTACGAAGGAAAAAAAATTCATCCAGAGGATAATCTTCGGATCTGGGATGGAAATAGCCGAATAGGCGAATCACTTCGATCGGGCCGTTGATTTGGAAACTTTTGTGCTTTTACGTAACCTTTTCATCTTGAGAAGTTGATGACATTTGCTGTGAATATCTCGCAGATACTTGCCACCTTATGCACGTTATATGATGTGGTGTCATTAGTTAATTATAAGCTTAAATTTAGTACTTATATGTGTTATATATATGGATGATGGCTTGTGATCGATGCTAGATGGACAGGGTGTTACCAGGTTCACTCCGGAGAGGTCGAAGCTCGTGCACGCAACTTGGTCCGACCCGACGCTGTGGAGCACGATATCGGGCTTGTTAATGGCGGACGCGGTGCAGTTGGTATCCGAGAACAAGGTCTTCATCAGCTCCGCGTCGTGGCCGGGCCTCCCACCCACCAAAGGCTTATAAACCGTCGCCGCGCCGCTGCGCTTGTCGGTGATCGCATAGTAAGTGCCCGCGGCCGGATCGGCCGTGGTGATCGTCAGCACGTCGACGGGGACGGCGGCGGAGACCACGGCGGTCTGCCCGACCGGCGCGGAGAAGACCATCACCTGGACGCTGGAGTGGACCCACCCGGCCCGAAGCGCCGCGGGCGAGCCCCTGTTGGCGGCGGCGAGGAGCTGTGTCGCGTTGGGCAGGTGCTCCGGCCTCGTCGCTGGGACGGGCCGGCCGGTGAGACGGCCGGTCACCGGATCAACCGCCTGCTCGGTGTACCATTTGTCGCGTTGGCTCACGAGCTTCGCTGTCTCCTGACCGTTCTCGGTGCGGTAGTATGTCAACGTGGTGCCGTTCACGCTGGTGTATGACATCTCGGCCACCTGCGGCTGCATGGCCAACGCCATGAACATCCGTGGTCCCACCTGTCAGGTCAACACAGAAGCATATATGTACATGAGTTATTCAGTGGTGAAATTGAATGTATTTGGACGTGCCATATTTCTCCCATATACATAGAATTAATATACATGCAAAAAAGATACTTATTTGTCTGTGTATGTACATGCGTATATATACATATCAATGCGCATATTTATACAGCAAATCAAATAAGATCATACGTAATTGTGGTTCAAAAAGGAAGTGCACATACGTGCAAAAAAGAAGAAGGCACAGTTAAACCATAGAGATGCTCGGTAAATTACGTGTCGGAAATAAGATGATTTGTTGCTAGGGATCTGCAAAGACTGCACGACGATGGCGCGGAGTGGTTGGCTTTCATGAGAGACTGCATGCCAGCGGCAATGTGCACCAGCGACACCTCCACGGCGTTCGTGGCGGCGCTGCACGCGGCATCATTTATATGGGAGGAGACGGAAGAGTACACGAGAACCACCGTAACCACGATCACTCCATGAACAATAATCTGCGTTACATCAAACACACTCCCAATGAGTAAAAAGTAAAATAAAATAATGCATAGTTATTAATTTAAAATGTCTTTTCGCCACAACGTGTTTGAACTCATCTAACGGTAACATTTGTCGTGACGTTCCATCGATATTCGTTGTGTCAATCCATCGGCATGTAAGCAATAACTCAAGATTCCGAGCATTTCTAATAATCCAGCGGTATCGTTTGTCGTGATATTCCACTAATAGATGCAAGTGGTAAGGCAATATTCGGGGTCTTTACGCTCACCTAACGACAACATTTGTCGTGACATTCCATCGATATGTCTAATACAACGACATGAAGAGCGACATATGAGCATACGACAAAAGAGAGTTCTTCTGATAGTTATGTCAATAGTGGGCTTTGCCTCACACATGTGGGGATATCCGTGTTGTATGGAGCATAAGTATAGCTATATAATGATGAAAACTATGTAGAATTACTTTGAAGTCCACGACTTACACACGTGGAAGGATATCTATATTGTACGGAACAAATTCCTAATCACAAGAAGAAAACTATTTACTTTTTTATTCGACGCCTAAAACACACGTGGGAGATGTCCGTACTGTACAGAGAGCAATCTGAATTCGGCTTTGCTAGAACTCATCTAGCTAAGTTTTAGTTATGTCTCATTCACTTTTATAGCCATTGGATTGATACTATAAGATGCGTGTGTGCTGATGTGGTTTGTAGTACTATTTTTATCTGTTTTTGTTTTTAGGTGAATGAGACCAAATTATATCTCATCTAGATGAGTCCTAGGCACTCTCATCTTAATTACAAGATGAAAACTTTATAGATCTAGTTTTCATCACTATCTAAGAAAATAGATAGCATACATCTGACACGTGTGCGAGGATATATGTATTATACGAACTGAGGCATCAAAGATGAGAACCTGTTAGATATACTTTTCAAGTCTACGCCTACTTTACAAATTTAGGATGGTATCTATAATGTACGGAACCGAAGTTCAATTACAAGATAGAAAATTAGTAGATCTGCTTTTGAACACCGTACACAAATCGATGGATGTACAAGCATATAAACCATATGGATCTGCTTCTCAGTCTGGTAAGCCACTGGAAATGCAAGGGAAAACAATCAAGAAATAAAAACAGCCATGAGTTTCATAAAAAGAAGCCATGTACATGAAGTGGTGTTTCATACCAGTGGGATTAAAATCCAAGAATTTTTGAAGAAGCTAACCCACTTGCCAACCTCTCCAGCCATCCTGAAAGTATTGTAAAGTATTCTACAGGAAGGAAATCTCTTTTAGGTGCCGGTGAATAATTCTTTTTCTATAAGGTCAGCGGCCTTTTATAGATGCTCGGGGGAATACACTTGTGGGTTTAGAGCGCCGCTGGTTTTCCAAATCCACCGTCACGGTTTATTTACCATGTATAGTGGCATTTTGTTCCTGCACCGTAGAAAAAAGCGATATCTTTTCCTGTACCACAATAAAAAATCAGTATTTATTATTTAAAATATTGGTATTTACTTTTCCTATCTAATATCAATGCGTGGCCCGTATAGACAAACACTGTGATAGAAAAAATGATACAACGCGATCTAGCAATCAATTGCCAAATCAGGGCTCAATAAATTATATCTCCCTCCCGTTTGAATAGTTCGGGCGGGCGTGAGGCACAGCCTTGCACGGGAGCAGTGTTGCCAGGCGCACGATCGCCATACTTTGTGCAAGTGTACAAGGAGCAATTAGCTTCCTGTCTTAGATAGTAGCATTATTAGTTTTGTTAAGGTAACTCTTTGTTACGTTTTCTTTGCAGGTGAACTCTTTGTTATGTTTGATGCTAAATATAGAGCACATGCTCGACTTATGTTGAACTGGCTCCGTTACCGGGAGTCCAGGACAGATGACATGAACCAGGTCTTTCCCTCAAGGAAAAAAAAAAGATGAACTAGGTCCTTTCCCTAAAAAGGTGAAAACAAATAAACAGGTCTTACTAGTTCAAACTCAACTCATTAGTGGATCATTAGCTGGAAATCTACAAGCACGGAATGGGGATATCCCATTATTTTGTCCCCACACAGACGGCATCGCTTGTTCCTCTTGTGTGTCGTATGTGCAATAAGTATGTAGTACGGTTCATGTGAGAGCATACACCATGTCACATATACTCTGATGAGAATACAAGACAAGACACATACACAGTTCTTTCGTGCATATTGTAGTTGGTGGATCTCTCAGATTGATTTTGGTATACAGATGTAGCCTAAATAGACTCATTTTGACGGGCATAGTTTCTTTCCAAATAGGATCTATCTAAAAGAATAGCGGATACAACCAGATAATCAGGTAACTAAACCCACAACCCAAAAATAACCATGAAAAATTTGGAAAATTATAACCAAGGCTATAGGCCTCAAAGTTCTTGGAAAAAGCACAACCAAACTCATCCTTCTTACCCACTTCTAGTTCTCGATGGCGAAGAATAACACCGAGAAATCTTAGTCATTGAAGACCTCTAGATGACCAAATAATGTTCAATGGTTACACCTGTATGCCAAACTAGGCCATTCGCCTTTGCTCGCGAAGAACCGAATGAAGGGGTTGTTGGAGAATATGGCACCGCCGACAACGATGGCTCACCAAAATATAGCAACGAGAACCAAAACGTCTTGCAAAAAGGTTGATAGGAACAATAAAAAACTCAGAGGCTCCTCGACAACGCCAGGCCAAGAACCACCGAGGCAGTGTTGCAGTTAGAGAACTTCTATTCAAGATAGCACCGCCATCACCAAAACCTAACCAAAGAAATTTTCGTACACAACGCATGAGAGATGAGGACCCCCCCCCATCTTATGGCGTAGGTGCGACGTCTCAGGACATAGGGGGCATTTATTGGATACGACTAGAGGGTTGCGACGCTTGATGGAGGCGTGATTGCCGTCGTTTGTCTTTTTTGGAGAATAATTGAACTTTGGTTGAATGATTGACTACCACATCTTTTAATTAAGATGGAATAGACGAGCTTGGTTTGACTTTTTCAAAACCACTTACATGTTACAATAGAAACGGTCACTGCACATCCAACAAAATCTAACACCTTGACCCACCAAATCTCTTGTACTTTCCCCTCCCCCCTGTCTTATGAATTCGCTCGTGTCTCTAACTTGTCACATATTTGTCTCGGCCACAACTACGCCACCGACACACCATATCTCCCAAATCTCCATTTCTCAATATGGGGATCTATGGGGAGAGGGGTCACCACCGTGGACCTACTAGCAATTGTTGGGGAACACAGTATTTCATAAATTTTCCTACGATCACGCAAGATCTATCTAGAAGATGCATAGCAACGAGAGGAGAGAGTGTGTCTACGTACCCTCGTAGACCAAAAGCGGAAGCATTTAGTAACGCGGTTGATGTAGTCGAAACATCTTCGCGATCCAACCGATCAAGTACCGAACGCACGACACCTCCGCGACTGCACACGCTCAGCTTGGTGACGTCCCTTGTACTCTTGATCCAGCTGAGGCCGAGGGGGAGTTTTATCAGCACGACGATGTGGTGACGGTGACGATGAAGTTACCGATGCAGGGCTTCGCCTAAGCACTACGACAATATGACCGAGGTGGAAAACTATGGAGGGGGGCACCGCACACTGTAAGAGATTGTCTGTTGTGTCTTTGGGTGCCCCCTCCCCACGTATATAAAGGAGGGGGAGGAGGAGGCCGGCCAAGGAGGAGGCGCGACATGGGGGGGAGTCCTACTAGGACTCCAAACCTAGTAGGATTCGCGCCCCCCCTTTCCTATTCCAAGTGGGAGAAGGGGGCAAGGAGGAGGAGGAGAGAAGGAAGGAGGGGGGCGTCGCCCCCTCCCCTAGTCCAATTCGGATTGGGGCAAGGGGGCGCGCGCCA
>NC_041392.1:106872008-106906838 GCF_002162155.2 Triticum dicoccoides
GAAACTTATCCAAAACGACCCGAACCATTTCGGTGTCCGAATGTAACCTTCCAATATATGAATCTTTATGTCTCGACCATTTCGAGATTCATCGCCACGTCGATCTCATCCGGGACTCCGAATAACCTTCCGTCATCAAATCACATGAACTCATAATACAAATCGTCATCCAATGTTAAGCGTGCGGACCCTATGGGTTCGAGAACTATGTAGACATGACTGAGACACATCTCCGGTCAATAGCCAATAACGGAACCTAGATGCTCATATTGGCTCCTACATATTCTACAAAGATCTTTATCGGTTAAACCGCATAACAACATACGTTGTTCCCTTTGTCATCGGTATGTTACTTGCCTGAGATTCGATCGTCGTTATCATCATACCTAGTTCAATCTCGTTACCGGCAAGTCTCTTTACTTGTTCCGTAATGCATCATCCCGCAACTAACTCATTAGTAACATTGCTTGCAAGGCGTATAGTGATGTGCATTACCGAGAGGGCCCAGAGATACCTCTCCGACAATCGGAGTGGCAAATCCTAATATCGATCTACGCCAACTCAACAAACACCATCGGAGACACCTGTAGAGCATCTTTATAATCACCTAGTTATGTTGTGACGTTTGATAGCACACTAAGTGTTCCTCCGGTATTCGGGAGTTGCATAATCTCATAGTCATAGTGTCGGTGTCAAAACCGGCAGATCTCGGGTAGGGGGTCCCGAACTGTGCGTCTAAGGATCGATGGTAACAGGAGACAAGGGACACGATGTTTACCCAGGTTCGGGCCCTCTTGATGGAGGTAATACCCTATGTCCTGCTTGATTGACTTTGATGAGTATAGGGGTTACAAGAGTTGATCTACCACAAGATTGTGATGGCTAAACCCTAAAAGTCTAGCCTATGTGGTTATGATCGCTTCTACGGACTAAACCCTCCGGTTTATATAGACACGGGAGGGGGCTAGGGTTGTACAAAGTCGGTTTACAGAGAAAGGAATATTCATATCCGCACACTAAGCTTGCCTTCCATGCAAAGGAGAGTCCCATCCGGACACGGGGGTGTAGGATCGAAAGTATGTCTAGAGGGGGGGGGGTGATTAGACTACTTGACCAAATAAAAACTTAACCTTTTCCCAATTTTAGTTCTTGGCGGATTTTAGCTATTTTAGGACAAGTCAAGCAATCATCACATAATTTAAGCAAGCATGCAAAGAGTATATAGGCAGCGGAAAGTAAAGCATGCAACTTGCAAGAATGTAAAGGGAAGGGTTTGGAGAATTCAAACGCAATTGGAGACACATATGTTTTTCCCGTGGTTCGGATAGGTGGTGCTATCCTACATCCACGTTGATGGAGACTTCAACCCACGAAGGGTAACGGTTGCGCGAGTCCACACAGGGCTCCACCCAAGGGTAACGGTTGCGCGAGTCCACACAGGGCTCCACCCACGAAGGGTCCACGAAGAAGCAACCACCCACAAAGGGTCCACGAAGAAGCAACCTTGTCTATCCCACCATGGCCATCGCCCACACAGGACTTGCCTCACTAGCGGTAGATCTTCACGAAGTAGGCGATCTCCTTGCCCTTACAAACTCCTTGGTTCAACTCCACAATCTTGTCGGAGGCTCCCAAGTGACACCTAGCCAATCTAGGAGACACCACTCTCCAAGAAGTAACAAATGGTGTGTAGGTAATGAACTCCTTGCTCTTGTGCTTCAAATGATAGTCTCCCCAACACTCAACTCTCTCTCATAGGATTTGGATTTGGTGGAAAGAAGGTTTGAGTGGAAAGCAACTTGGGAAGGCTAGAGATCAAGATTCATATGGTAGGAATGGAATGTCTTGGTCTCAACACATGAGTAGGTGGTTCTCTCTCAGAACATATGAGTTGGAATGGTGTGTGTGTTCTGATGGCTCTCTCATCGAATGAGAAGGAGGTGGAGCAGTATATATAGCCTCCACACAAAATCCAACCATTACACAGTTTTCCAATCTCGGTGGGACCGAATCAATAAGCTCGGTCGGACCGAAAATGTAAACCTAGTGACCGTTAGTGATTTTCGGTGGGACTGACATGCAACTCGGTAGGACCGATATGATTAGGGTTTGGGCATAACGTAATCTCGGTGAGACCGATTACACAAACTCGGTGAGACCAAATTTGGTAATTAGCTAACCAGAGAGTTGGTCAGGCAAACTCGGTGGGACCGATTTGCTCTTTCGGTGAGACCGAGTGGAACTCGGTGAGACCGAAAAGTTACAAAGGGGAAACACTGAGTTTACATTGCAATCTCGGTGGGACCAATTCGCTCTTTCGGTAAGACCGAAAAGTTACGAAAGGGAAACAGAGAGTTTGCGACCACATCTCGGTGAGACCGAGATCCTTATCGGTAGAACCGAATTGCTAGGGTTTGGTAGTGGCTAATGACAAGTGAAACTCGGTGGCGCCGGATAGGAAGAATCGGTAGGACTGAGTTTGGCTTAGGGCTTAGGTCATATGTGGATATGGGAAAGTAGTTGAGGGTTTTGGAGCATATCACTAAGCACATGAAGCAAGAGGCTCATTAAGCAACACCTCATCCCTCCTTAATAGTATTGGCTTTTCCTAAAGACTCAATGTGATCTTGGATCACTAAAATATAAAATGAAGAGTCTTGAGCTTTTGAGCTTGAGCCAATCCTTTGTCCTTAGCATTTTGAGGGTTCCACTTTCACATCCATGCCATGCCAATCATTGAGCTTTCCTGAAATAATCATCTTGGAATAGTATTAGCTCAATGAGCTATATGTTATTATGAATTACCAAAACCACCTAGGGATAGTTGCACTTTCAATCTCCCCCTTTGTGGTAATTGATGACAACATATAGATCAAAGCTTCGACAAATGATAATAAGCATGAAATATATCGTCGCTTTGAGAAGTATGTGATAAGTAAGAGCGCCCCCTAAATTTGTGCATATTTAAAATTTGCTTTGGACTACAAATGCACAAAGAGTTAGAGTCATGGTTACTCTTCCATGTCACATACATCTTGGTGGAGCTCTTAAAATGATAAGAATGAAATACATGCACTCATCACCAAGAATAATGAATGATCACATAAGATAGATAAGATAGTAGCATTAAGCAAGCATTAAGTGTAGCTTATGATCAAACACATGATCATCAATGTCTCACAAATAATGACGTAGTATCTCAAGCACTCAAAAGCAAACAAGTTCAAAAAAAAAACAACCACCAAATAAAGCAAGAGAGAAAAGCAACACTCTCTCTCTCGAAGCCTATGATCTATACATCTTCTCCCCCTTTGGCAATAAGTTACCAAAAAGTTCCTAGAAAATGCATAGCACTAGATCGACGCTCATGCTTGATCTTCTGGTGGTGGTGGAGTCCGGATCACTCCAAGAACGAAGGCTTCGGTAGATGTTGAAGTAGATGCTGGAGTTGGAGCTGAAGTAGATGCTGGAGCTGGTGGAATTGAGGCTGTGGCTGGTGCTGAGGTGGTGGCTCTTGTGTCAGCAACTGGCACGGCAGATGACCTCGGGCCTCTTGGCACTCTGGCAAAGGCATGAGTAGTAGTCCTGCCTCTCCTCTCCTGCATGTCCTCCTGGAGCTGCTCCACTGCAGACTGAACTTCTGTTACTTTGACATCCAAGTCATAGAACTTATGTTCCATGATTCTCTCTAGGCTCTGCTGATTCTGAGTGAGGGTGGCCAGACTTTGCTCAATCCTCAGCGTGGATGCAATCAAGTAACCAAGCTGCTCTTGTTTGGTCTTCAAGAAGTATTCAGATGCCTCCTCTTGAGTAGGCATCTTGGCAGCTTTCTCCTTCCTCGCCTTCTCCTTCTTTGCATATGCTTGTGCAGACGATGGCTCGTTCTCAGTCATCACAACTTCATTGTTCTCAAAATCTGGATGGATGGGCAAATGTTCCTTGTCCAATAAATATATGCCCGTGCCCATCTTGGAGTTGATGAGCTCCTGAATCTGAGGGGCATATCCGCAGCTCCTCTTCTGGTCTGCTACAGTCCTCTTGATTGTTTCCACTATGAGGCTCATCACCTTGAACTTCTGAGGCACATCAAACACATGTAGTAAGTTGATAGCATGGCCTCTGATCATCTTGTGATCTCCAGACTTGGGCAGTAAGGTGTGCCTTAGTATCCAATTGATCGTCGGGAGCCCTGACAGAAAGTAATGTACTGAGCCAAACTTGAAGGTATCAAGTGCTTCATTTGGGATCTCCTTGTACATATTTGACATTGAGTTGTGGTCCATCTTCTTCTTGGCATAGATATCCAAGTCATCATCTTGCTCCTATGGGGCATTAATGATCTGTGCCCACTCAGCAACTGTGGATTGGTACTTTGTACCCTCAGACATCCATGTGATCCTCCCATCTGGATAAAAGTGAGCTATGGAGTAGAACTGCATCATGAGTTCCTCGTTCCACTTTGTGAGCTTCTGCCCAACAAAGTCAGCTACTCCACAAGCTATGAAGTTGTCTTGCACTCCAGGATAGTGCTCCTCATTGTCCTTGATGTAAGTCCAATCAACCCATCGCATATCACAGACAATGGGCTTCTTATCTAGCAGCACTGTCTCATAAAAATCCTGCTGCTCCTTGGTGTGAAACCTGTAGTCCACGGCAGTCCTTCTCCTTGAAGCATACGGGTCTGCTTCTCTCCACTTTCTCAGCCCTGAATCTCTCCTGAGCTTCATGTCCTCAGCCACAAGATGAGCATCGTTGTGGTCTGGGATCTTGGGCTTTAGCTTCCTTAGGACATTTTCTTCCTCTTCTTCTGCAACAGTCTCAGGCACTGGGGCCTTGTTCTTTTCAGCTGCAGGAATGCTTCTTGTGTTCCTCCTTGGCTTTGGCTTTGGAGCTGGCTTGGCCTTGGAAGCAGCTCCCCCTGATTTTATGGCATCTCCCATTAGCTTGGGTGCCTTGGGTGCTGGTGCAGCTACTTCTTCTTCTTCTTCCTCTTCCATGATGGAAGCTTTGCCAAGCACTCTAGCCACAGTCTTCTTCACCCTTTCCTTTCTTTTCTTGCTCTCAGCTGCAACTGGCTCTATGGGCTTCTCAGTTGACATTCTGGCCTTTGACATGGGCTGCCTGCCTGCTGGCCTTTTGATTTTCAGGCCTGGCTTAGTGCCTTGAGCTGGCTCAACTCTCTTGGAAGTGGCCTCTTCCTCTGCCACATAGTCTTCATCTTCGGAATCAGAAGTCCTCTTCTTTCTCTGTCTCGTGGTAGCTTTTGGCAAGTTGCTAGGAGTGCTCCTGCTGCCTTCATCAGAAGAGCTGGAGGGACTAGTGCCCTCACTCATCACCACTTGCTGTTCTGACAGATTCTGGCTATCACTATGATCAGACATGCTGCAAACTGACTGCTGACCCTGTGAACAGATTATAGATGAGGTAGAAAGGATGAGTATCACAAAATGCAGAGATTTTTGCAAAAAGAATGATCCAAAAACTTAGTTTTAGTTTCCTACTGAAATCATCTCGGATCTATCGATTTTCAAACTCGGTGATACCGAAGCAGTTTTGGAACCTAAACTAGTGAACTCGGTAGGACCGAGTCACAGTTCGGTGTCACCGAGACTGCTAGGGTTTCACAGAGTTCCAAAATCGGTCACACCGATAAGTAATTCTCGGTCAGACCGAGTCTCACTTGTGCAATGGCATAAGCCAAGTCGGTGGGACCGAGTTTTTCAACTCGGTGGGTCCGAGATGGTTTCGGCGGAAACCTAAACCTAGAATTTTCGAATCAAACCTAATCTACGGGCGTTTTGACTGGATAGAAGTTTATCAAACGTGGCTAGAATCAATATGATCACAATGTGCTAGGAATCAGATTGAGGAGTAGCACAAATATCAAGTCCATACCCTAGTTCGGCGGGGACTTGCTACGGCGGTAACGGTGGGGCAGAATTCCCGTTGACGGCGACGGAGACCAGCGACTGGAGGCGGCTGGCGGCGAGAAGACGATCCGGAGACCACGAGGGCAGAGCAGGCTATCGCGCGGGCGAAGGGGTTCGGAGAAATTTCCAAATTTTGCCCGTGACTATATATAGCCCGACCCTGTCGGTGTGACCGAGTGGAACGACTCGGTGGCACCGAGATTCATAACTGCATGCAGTTACTGAAACTCGGTGTGACTGAAAGGTTCAAATTGGTTGCACCGAGATCGAAAACCTAGATCAACTTAATGATCTCGGTAGGACCGAAAGTGGAGTATCAGTCAGACCGAGAATCATAAAGAGGTTTTGGAAGTTTAAGTCTATGATGAATCGGGGACTCCGAGCGCTCCTCACACAGAGTGGTTCGAATCTGACTTGATCAAATTTTGTGATGCAGCATGAATAGAGTTTGAGACGAGAAAAGCATAGATATCTAGGGGAGGTTCTTAGGCATTCTTGTCCATCCACTTGGCAAAAAGAAATAAAGCCGAACAATCAAAACAACAAGTGGATGTCCTCGAATGAGTAAAATATGCAACCAGCATGCTCACACAATAAGATGGCAAATGAAATATGTGACAAGGCATGCACAACCAATTCTAGCATCTATCAAGCAATTTGCGATGACTAGGTCATCTATATATGAGTATATTGACTTAGGAGTCAAGTGAGATCACTTGATCATAGGTCATACTCATCGTTTAAGCTCAAGTGGGGTTACCACTTTTACATAAAGCATTGTTGTGTTCACATCTTTAGAGTTGCTTTAGCTCAAGTCTTAGAGTAAAGCTCCCCCTAGATGTGATATCCCCCCTAAGAGGGATGAACCAACCTTGGGTTTTGTCGATGATGACTTCATGTAGATATTGAAGATGTGGATGCTCAATGTTTATGTAGATCTCTTGGAGCTATCCATTTGAGTGAATTGCACTTTCAATACCTACATGGGTTAGTCCCACAAGGAACAAACAAGGATATCCATAGACATAGAGTGATGCACACAAAAGATGATGTCCATGAAAACTTTTAGGTTACCTTGTCCCTTGTCTTACCAACAAGAGGGTTTGTGACTCCTTGAACTAGTGCAAGATGTGGAAGTTGATTGCACTTGTTGTTCTTTCCAAAATGATAAGAGTGAAGTATGTTGGCGGAGTCACCCTCAAGAACTCTCTAGTTCTTCTTCCTTTGGGTCCACATCATCTTGATGGGAATCCTTGGAGTTGTAGTCGTACTTGATGAAGTGGAGCTTGAAGTAGTCTTGGGAATCCACTTGACTAAGGTCTTCGGAGCTTCTTCAAATGCATCAATTTCCTCTTGAAGCTTGTCCTTGCCTTTTTGCTTGTAGTATTGTGGTGGAAGATCATCTTCTCTTGTTGAGGGAAAAACTTTGTCTTGGGGTATTGATCTTCTTCCCACTCAATTCCATTGGCATTGAACTTTCGCTCAAAACCAACACCTTGATTCTTCCGGTGCATTCCTTGCTTGCGCACAATTTCCTCAAATTGCTTACTCCCGGCAAGGCTTTTGTACACTCCTTTCTCTATAATTCCCTTCAATAAACTATTTTCTTGCTCAACTGTAACTTGGCTAAGAGAATCATTACTGGAATCAAGAGAGCTACTAGAAGTAACAATATTTGATTTAGCATGATCATTGTTACTACTAGAGGAAGAATCTTTCTTGTTAGACTTGACTTGAGGCATGTAAGTGGATAAGAGCAAACGCTTGGCAATGTAAGAAGAACTTTTCTTGCGGAGATCATCATTGATTGCTTTTAAGAACTCATGCTCTTGCTCAAGATTGAGCTTTTCAAAGCGTAATTTCTCATGAGCTCTTAAAAGTTCTTGATGATCTTCGAAGATGGTTTCATGAGCTAACTTAAGAGTGTTTATCTCTTTAGTTAGGGCCTCAATTTTCTCCTTATCATTGTCATTCGTTTTATCTTGATTAACATGTTTAATTGACATTTCATCATAGTATTCATCACTAGAGTTGTCAACAAGCAAATCATCACCTAACAAGTCATCTTCATCACTATTGAAATCAACATACTCGGGGTGTGTTACCTTAGGACCTTTGGCCATGAAGCATCTTCCAATTCCTTCATTTGGTGAGTCAAATATGTCGTAGGAGTTGGTTGACACAAGTGCTAGACCGGCAACACCTTCATCTTGAGTATCTTCGGAGTCGGAGTGATAACTTCTCTCGGAGTGGCTGTCGGAGTCAGAGCCGGATACCCATTCACCAACATGAGCTTGATGTCTTCGTCTTGTGTAGCTCCTTGATGATTTTTCCTTCCTTTCTGAATCCTTGCTTCTCCGTGTGTATCTTCGTTCATAACGATCATCTCTACTCCTTCTCTCTCTTGGTGGTGATCCTTTGCTTCTTCTTTTTGGAGAATCTTCTCTTCTCTTGTAGGGAGCCGTACACTCATTGGAATAGTGTCCGGGTCTTCCACAATTGTAACAGTTTCGCTCTCGACTAGAAGATCTTTTGTCATTGTAGGACCTTGACTTGGAGCTTCTATCTTTGCTTCTACTCTTGTAGAACTTGTTGAAGTTCTTCACCATTAAGCTCAATTCTTCATTGAAGTCTTGTTTCTCACTTGATGATGTAGGGGCTTCACATGAGGCTTTATAGGCACCACTTGATTTGTTGTGAAGTTCCTCTTTATCCTTAAGTGACATCTCATTAGCAACAATTCTTCCAATCACCTCCGTTGGCTTGAGATCTTTGTAATTTGGCATCATTTGGATCAATGTGCATACGGTATCATATTTTCCATCCAAGGCTCTTAGATTCTTCTTGATGATGAATCTATCGGTCATCTCTTCACTTCCTAAGCCGGCAATCTCATTTGTGATGAGAGCAAGCCTAGAGTACATCTCAGCGACACCTTCACCATCCTTCATCTTGAACTTGTCAAGTTGGCTTTGAAGTACATCCAACTTGGATTCCTTGACGGAGTCGGTACCTTCGTGCATATCAATCAAAGTGTCCCAAATTTCCTTTGCATTCTCAAGACGGCTGATTTTGTTGAATTCTTCGAGGCACAATCCGTTGAAGAGAATGTCACAAGCTTGAGCATTGTATTGCAACATCTTCAACTCATCCGCGGTAGCTTCACGGTTTGGTTCTCTCCCGTCAAAGAAGTCACCTTGCAAACCAACACACACAATAGCCCAAACGGCGGGGTTATGTCCAAGAATATGCATTTTCATTTTATGCTTCCAACTAGCAAAATTAGTACCATCAAAGTAAGGACCTCTATGGTGATAATTTCCCTCGCTAGACGCCATACTCTCCTAGGTTGTGAAACCAAGGCTATGACCACCAAAAGCTATGGAGATCAAGCAAATGGAGACCAAAGCTCTGATACCACTTGTAGGATCGAAAGTATGTCTAGAGGGGGGGGTGATTAGACTACCTGACCAAATAAAAACTTAACCTTTTCCCAATTTTAGTTATTGGCAGATTTTAGCTATTTTAGGACAAGTCAAGCAATCATCACATAATTTAAGCAAGCATGCAAAGAGTATATAGGCAGCGGAAAGTAAAGCATGCAACTTGCAAGAATGTAAAGGGAAGGGTTTGGAGAATTCAAACACAATTGGAGACACGGATGTTTTTCCCATGGTTCGGATAGGTGGTGCTATCCTACATCCACGTTGATGGAGACTTCAACCCATGAAGGGTAACGGTTGTGCGAGTCCACACAGAGCTCCACCCAAGGGTAACGGATGCGCGAGTCCACACAGGGCTCCACCCACGAAGGGTCCACGAAGAAGCAACCACCCACAAAGGGTCCACGAAGAAGCAATCTTGTCTATCCACCATGGCCATCACCCACACAAGACTTGCCTCACTAGTGGTAGATCTTCACAAAGTAGGCGATCTCCTTGCCCTTACAAACTCCTTGGTTCAACTCCACAATCTTGTCGGAGGCTCCCAAGTGACACCTAGCCAATCTAGGAGACACCACTCTCCAAGAAGTAACAAATGGTGTGTAGGTAATGAACTCCTTGCTCTTGTGCTTCAAATGATAGTCTCCCCAACACTCAACTCTCTCTCATAGGATTTGGATTTGGTGGAAAGAAGGTTTGAGTGGAAAGCAACTTGGGAAGGCTAGAGATCAAGATTCATATGGTAGGAATGGAATGTCTTGGTCTCAACACATGAGTAGGTGGTTCTCTCTCAGAACATATGAGTTGGAATGGTGTGTGTGTTCTGATGGCTCTCTCATCGAATGAGAAGGAGGTGGAGCGGTATATATAGCCTCCACACAAAATCCAACCGTTACACAGTTTTCCAATCTCGGTGGGACCGAATCAATAAGCTCGGTCGGACCGAAAATGTAAACCTAGTGACCGTTAGTGATTTTCGGTGGGACTGACATGCAACTCGGTAGGACCGATATGGTTAGGGTTTGGGCATAACGTAATCTCGGTGAGACCGATTACACAAACTCGGTGAGACCGAATTTGGTAATTAGCTAACCAGAGAGTTGGTCAGGCAAACTTGGTGGGACCGATTTGCTCTTTCGGTGAGACCGAGTGGAACTCGGTGAGACCGAAAAGTTACAAAGGGGAAACACTGAGTTTACATTGCAATCTCGGTGGGACCGATTCGCTCTTTCGGTAAGACCGAAAAGTTACGAAAGGGAAATAGAGAGTTTGCAACCCCATCTCGGTGAGACCGAGATCCTTATCGGTAGAACCGAATTGCTAGGGTTTGGCAGTGGCTAATGACAAGTGAAACTCGGTGGCGCCGGATAGGAAGAATCGTTAGGACCGAGTTTGGCTTAGGGTTTAGGTCATATGTGGATATGGGAAAGTAGTTGAGGGTTTTGGAGCATATCACTAAGCACATGAAGCAAGAGGCTCATTAAGCAACACCTCATCCCTCCTTAATACTATTGGCTTTTCCTAAAGACTCAATGTGATCTTGGATCACTAAAATATAAAATGAAGAGTCTTGAGCTTTTGAGCTTGAGCCAATCCTTTGTCCTAGGCATTTTGAGGGTTCCACTTTCACATCCATGCCATGCCAATCATTGAGCTTTCCTGAAATAATCATCTTGGAATAGCATTAGCTCAATGAGCTATATGTTGTTATGAATTACCAAAACCACCTAGGGATAGTTGCACTTTCAGGGGGAAAGTCTTCTATCTTGTATCTTCACGGCCCATTAGTACGGCCCATGTTGCATAGCCCGGACGTCCGAGGACCCCGTAATCCAGGACTCCCTCAGTAGCCCCTGAACCAGTCTTCAATGACGACGTATCCGGCATTGCAAGACGGTTTCCTCCTCCGCAGATTTCCAAGCATTTGACCCAAAGGACGGTATTCGTATCTACATCTTCAATCTTCGGTCTTCAGCTTTACATTAAATGTTATATCCTTCAGCTTCCGCACCATCACCGCTCCAGCTCCCACGTGTCGGACAAATACGAAGGGTCCAAGCATTTTTACACAGAACACCCAGGCCATTTAAGGAAGGCATCTATTTAAGGAGATTGAATCTCAGATGCCATTACACACCAAGTGGAAAATCCTTAGAGCTTGTCATAAGAAACCACGCAAACATGGCCAGCGCTCCTAGTTGATCTTCCCGCCCCCACAGTCCGCAAAAAGGAGATTGGTAGAGTTGTTCTGTATCTGATGCCCAGTTGACCAAGCTCCAGATGCAGTGATATCTCACCCTACGTATCTAGTCCCCATTCGGGCGGGATGAACCTCCTTTTCTGGCAAAGCCCCGACGGAAAATTTCCCAAACCCTTCCGATGGGGAGCGAGTGTGCTTTGTTTCCTTTTTATTAAGAGGCGTTGGATTTCCAATCCATCCTTTCCTCTGAGGTCTCCCGGAGTACTATGGCTTCCAACTGCACAATCTTACGCCAGGCTCCATTCTGCACATCGCGCGCTTTGTCGCTCTTTGCGAGCTGTTCCTAGGCTGTGAGGCCCATTTTGAATTATGGAGGAAACTTTTCTGCCTCGTCCCTCGCTCCCAAAAGGGATCCATATTCAAGGTGGGCGGCGCCGAAGTTTGGCGTATAGCTGGGACGGGATACCTATCCGACACTCCAAAGAAGGCATCCGAAGAGTGGCCCTCGGAGTGGTTTATATTGAATCCGTTGTTCTATCTGACCCAATCCGATGAGGCCCACCCGTGTTTTCCAATGCTTCGTTAAAGAAGCGCCATAGCTGGCGTCCCCGAAGCTTCGAGGAGGAAGATAGTGCGGAGGTTCAGATGCTAATTGACAAGATAAAGACACTCGCCCAATCTGGACTGTCCATAATTGAGGTAATGGAGATTTCAATAATGTGAGGGGTTCAGCCACTCCAATCCAGAGAACTGCCCATGTGGCATTACAACGGAGAAGACGACACATCACGTTGCGGACGTAAGGGTCCAGACAACTTCGTCGCCTTGGCTGCCATGCTGGCTGATCTTTTTAAGGGGGAGAAAGAGGAATTCACTCGCCTCAAGGGTCGAGATGGCTTTTCCATGTACGATCCTCCCAGCTGGGTAAGCTTCTCTCAGTAATTTTACTTAATGCTCCTCCTGAGTCGTACCCAGCTGAACTTAACCCCACCATTTCATGACAGGAATGGAGGAAAGTTGTCGTGGAGATTTATAGCCCCGCACCGCAGCCATAGGACCATAATCGAGACCTGGATCCCGGATTCAAAGAGGACCCGGACATATCCGTAGAGCTCAAGGAGGGGTTTTTATATCAAGCGAGTTATGATGGCATGAAAGTGGCCATTATAGACAATTACCCTAGCCTTCTCCCTTCCTCCCACGTAAGTATCCTGAAGGTGTCTCCTCAAAAAGAGTTTTCTTACTGCACTTTACCCACTGCAATGTCTTGTGTTTTAAAAGGGGCGGCGCTCGTCTCGCCATGCCGCATCGGGATCGTCCCTTAAGAAGGGTACGCCGACACAAGGCGAATCTTCAAAAAGAAAGGCGGACAACGATTCCTCCAAGCTCTGACCTTCATCGAAAAGGTACAACTTTTGATACACCCTGCGGCAAACATGCCAAACTGTGACATTTTTCTCCTTCCCCATATTCCAGGAAGAGCACTCACCGGACTATATCCGGAGACTTCACCGGACATACGTCCATCAATCCGACCCCGGACCCTACCTCTAGGGTGAGAGTCGATATGGGTGCCATGCCGGATTGTCCTCTCTCCGATGATTCGGATAATGTATTCGTTACCAACTCCGAGGTGGAGAGTGCCATGAACCATCGGCGCCGGAGGGCAGCTATGCATGATCCTAATTTTACTGAAGAGGCATTCAATGCCTTCTGTTGGGCGGATGCATATATCCGGGCTGCTCGAGATGGGCTTGCCGGGGCCACTCGCCTACTTTCAGAGGATATGCGGGTAAGATCATTTTGTGTAGATTTAATAGCCATATACCAGTAGCCACCGATACTTAAAAACAGTTGAAGCAACTGATTTTAAGGATTGATGCATAATCAAATACTTACGGAGAAGAACAGCATGCTATCTTCCAAGGAGGCACCTACTGGTAATGTTCCCTTTTGTCTGGAAAAATAATCGTGTGCCAGTCATGTTTATGCAAATGAACACTGTTGCGTTTTACAATGGCGCAACTAGAAGAGAAACTGAAGGCCGCGCAGGCGGACAAAGAACATGCCGAAAGGCAAGAGGCCACTGGTCATCATGTACTGACACGGACCAGGGATGAGAAGAACAAGCTACAGGACGCCAACACCCAACTCGGCGAAGAGCTAAAAGATGTGCGAGCCCAACTAGCGGACGCCTTGAAGGAGAACAAAAAGTTGAGAGGCGGCCTATTCAGTATGCCTTTTAACTTATTGTCCTTATAGTTCCCTGATGCGAATCCTAACAAGTTTATGCTTGTAGGTGTGTTGACTGGGCGGCCCGAAGAAGAGGTGTCCGGATTTCAAGGCGACCTGCTACAAGAGCTGTCCATGGTGCATGAGCAAGCACGAAAGGAGATGAAAAGCATTGCTAAGGCTTTATGGCCAGCCGATTCTTCCCTAGGAAGTATGGTGGATCTTGTGCATTTATTCAAGGGAGCTCGGTGCCGTTTTGGGCTATGGAAGATATTGGCATGCCGAGAAGGTGCTCGAGAAGCCTGGGCCATGGTAAAAACACGGTACACCGGACTTGATCCCAATCATATGGCCCGGGTCGGACCTCGAGGATCCGACAGACAGGAAATTCCGGTCAACCTGGTGTATGGCCAAGTGAAGGTGGCCGCCAAGTTCTCCCAACAAGATTGTAAACTAGACAGCCTGTTAGAGGGTCTAGAGGAAGAAGAAGTTTTTGAGTCTAAGTAGCAATGTACTTTTGTCAACAAACTTGTCTCCACCCGAATTTGTAAAATGATTGTCATGGCAGACTTTCTGCTTCGACCTCCAAAAACCCGAGGTTAGGAGTGTTTCCGAATACTATACCATGGGTAAACACCAAAGTATGTTTGGAAACCAGGCAGTCCGGTCATCATTGCTTGAACAGACAAGTTGTATTCAGGGAGTTATGTTATATTACATTTGATTGTAAGAAACATCTTCCAGAGAGAATAGTTCCGTTAAGGGTTCCTTTCCCTGGGCTGGTATGCGGTTCTTTATGCATACCGAAGCTGTGATGCTGAAAAAGTCACAGTACACACTTTATACTCTGGGGTTTTGTAGTGCCATGAGGGCAGTTCGTCTTTTGCTCGCCGACCAATCATTCTCTTAATAACGCTAGCTTTCGGCTTCACCCGTCTGAGGTACATGTCCGGATGACCCGACTGTAACAATCGCAAGGTGCTACCTTTATGCCCTAGCCGAACAAACGGGAACGTAGGGTATAAGCACAGGAGCCAGGCAACCCAGCTTGGCAAAAACTTAAGTCATAAAGGTGCATATAATGGTGAGGAAAAGACATATATGGATAGGTGACACATATATATGGTGAGCTTGATGCTCGAAAAAAAATAACAAGCATAAGCTTCTTGTGAAAAGAAGCCCCCAGGTATTGTGGAGTAAGTACATTTGAGGATGTCAACCCTTCAGGTGTATGGTTTATCCGAACACGAACTAGAAGTCGTATAGAAACGAGGCAAAAAAGGGAAAAACTGTAAAAAGGAGAAAAGACAGAAGGAGAAAAAAGGTATATGTGCGGACTTAGGCGTAGAATCTTCGGAGTCTTGTGGCGTTCCATGGGTTTGGCTCCAGGTGATTGTCCGAAGCATTGCGAAGATGATAGGCTCCTCCAGTGAGAACTTCATCTATAATGAATGGAACCTCCCATTTGGGCTTGAGCTTGTACTTTTCTTTTCTAGTAGGCGTAAAACTCGTTCACCGACATTGTAGGTCTTTGCCCGTACTTCTTTGATTTGGTATCACCGAGCCTGCTGTTGATAGAATGCGGAATGGGCCTTCACGACATCGCGCTCCTTGTTGGTGTCAAAACCGGCGGATCTCGGGTAGGGGGTCCCGAACTGTGCGTCTAGGCCGGATGGTAACAGGAGGCAAGGAATACGATGTTTTACCCAGGTTCGGGCCCTCTTGATGGAGGTAAAACCCTACGTCATGCTTGATTAATATTGATGATATGGGTAGTACAAGAGTAGATCTACCACGAGATCAAGGAGGCTAAACCCTAAAAGCTAGCCTATGGTATGATTTTTGTATGATGAAGTTGTCCTACGGACTAAAACCCTCCGGTTTATATAGACACCGGAGAGGGTTAGGGTTACACAAAGTCAGTTACAATGGTAGGAGATCTTGAATATCCGCATCGCCAAGCTTGCCTTCCACGCCAAGGAAAGTCCCATCCGGACACGGGGCGAAGTCTTCAATCTTGTATCTTCATAGTCCTGGAGTCCGGCTGAAGGTATAGTTCGGCTACCCGAACACCCCCTAATCCAGGACTCCCTCAGTAGCCCCTGAACCAGGCTTCAATGACGACGAGTCCGGCGCGTAGATTGTCTCCGGCATTGCAAGGCGGGTTCCTCCTCCAAATTCTTCATAAAAGTTTGTAAACACCAAGAGTAGTGTCCGGCTCTGCAAAATAAGTTTCCACGTATTGCCACAGAGAGAATAATATTAACACAAATCTAATCCGCTGACGTATTCCGCAGCGTGACATCACACTACGGCCAAGCCTTTATTCGAATCATTTTCACTTTTCCACCTCAGCATGTTTTGCGAGGCGGTTTCCTTGGCACATCTTGTCAAAGCAGAGATCGTGTCTCCTTTATTTATGAGATTCTCATCAATACGGACATGGGTAACCCAATCGTGCCCGTTAGCATGTCTTCTTGATTAAAGGCGAGTCCCAAACGGTTACGGGGAGGGCTCCTGGTATTCAACCTCTTATAAAAGAGACCAAGGCCTTACTCCTTTTCTCCAATCTCAAAACCAGTTCGCCCGTCGCCTCGAGTTCCAACACCCTAGGCTCCATATTCCAGGTGCTTCGGACCTTCGACAATGTCCGGTTCCGACCTTCAAGGCCGATGGATGCCCTCCTCCGTCACGAAGGAGGACGTGCTAAAGTTGAGAGAGGCTAAGTTCTTGACCGCCAAAATTTTGCATAGGTTGCCTGCTCAAAGGCAGGCTATTCCCAGTCCCCAGCCCGGTGAGAGCGTAGTGTTCATGTCTCACTTCCTTCGGGGGTTAGGCTTCCCGATGGATCCCTTCGTGAGGGGGCTGATGTTCTATTATGGGCTGGAATTTCATGACTTAGCTCTGGAGTCCATCCTCCACATTTCCTCATTCATCGTTGTATGTGAAGCGTTCCTTCGTGTTACTCCTCACTTCGGATTATGGCTCAAGACTTTTGGAGTGGAGCCGAAGATGATCGAGGGACGGCACGCAGAGTGCGGAGGCGCTGTCATAAGTAAGAATGCTGATGCTCTATGGCCCGAGGGATCCTTTCAAGAGGAGCTCGGCTTGTGGAAACGAGAGTGGTTCTATATCACCGCTCCCAGGAGCACCAAGTGGGTGGCGCCTCCTGCCTTTCGCTCGGATCCCCCACCACGGCTAGCGTCATGGGTCAACAAAGGATTAGATTGGGGGTTATCCAAAGACGTGCCCTTGTTGCAGGGCCGCATTAGGGATCTCTTAGAAAGAGACCTCAACCTGGTCAAGGTGACGCCGGTCATGCTGATTTGCCGAACACTGCCCGGCAAACGTTGCTCCCTTCGTCTGTGGGAGTTTAATCCGGAGGGACCATGAGCTCTCCAGCATTTTATGGGCGCACCGCCCGTCGAGATGTATAAAATGTTCTTTGGATCACAAGAAATATGTCCGGATTTGACCGAGGACGCAGGTTTAAGCTGCAATCGCCTGGATACTCAAGTAAGTAACCTTGTGCCCGGACTCGCTATCCGTAAAATTTTCATAAACTCGCCCCTAAAAGAGTTGTCCTTTTAAACAGGAGTGGATAGCGAAGGCAAAGCTGATCCGGTGTCCGGCTCCCCTTCCTGAGACCAGGGCGGATGCCGTGCTAGTCAGGATGTTGAAGATCGTGCCTTTGGAGGGAAGTGAGGGGGAGGACAAGGGAACTATGGCCTCCTTGAAGGAGGCTGCTCCAAAGGGAAGAACCGACAATTCTTCTCCTAAGGGGAAGAAGAGGGCCGCCTCTGACGACCCGGAGACCATGGCCTCAAAGCGGGGGGAAAATTCCTCGTCAGAGGGTCCGACGCCGGGGAGATCCTCGGCCGAACTACGCCCTCAAAGGGATCAGCCCTCCAGCGAGCCGTAAGTAGAGAAAGATTTTCCTTTAGAGGGATGAGAGAAATCCTTGCTTTTTATCTGAGAAGATTAACCGAAATTTTACTTTGTAGCTCGGACCTCAGCCCTTCTCAGCAGAGCTCGTCTTCGGGGGGATCTTCTTCCGGAGATGATGGAGAGTGGAACGCCTCCCCCTGCCGTACCGCCTGGCGAGGCAGGCGAACCTGAGGTGTCGTCGCGGAGGGTTTCTCCGAATCCGTCAGGGGTGGAAGGTAGCCATATGTCCCCCCAAGGTTCTCCGCGTCCGGCCTTCGATGGAGGTCATAGGACGAGTCCGGCACCGTCCGATGCGCGGTCGGAGGAGCTGATGATTCTGCTGGGGCGAGCTTCTATCTCAGAGGAGCACCGTGCATTGATGGGTACGGTGATTGGAAGGATTTCGTCCGCGGAAAGCGGATTGTATGAGGCCGTCAGAAGTTTGCTGACGTGTTTTGAGGTATGTTTAATAATGTACTTCTTTGTCAGTTGCGCATAAACAAGATGCGCCCTGTGTAGATAGTAGCCCTTGAGACTCTGTGCGTTGTCAAAATTGACGGCGCGCAGAGGATCATAATCCCAGGTCTAAAATGTCGCCTTTGTATACAGGTGGCGAAGTGTCCGGAATCGAGCCGAACTGATGATTTTGCCGAACTAAAGCGGCAACTTGACGTTGCAGATGCCGACATCGCGCTCGTCAACGAGCGGCTTGATGAGGCTCAAGGTATGCAATTCCTCGGGCGGCATCTGGTAAGAGGAGCTTTATGCCAGTATCTTACAATGTGTGTGCTTGACGCAGATGGTGCGGCCGCCGTGGAGAGTCTTCGGGCGGAACTTGCCCGAGCTAAGGAACAAGCCAGGAAAAGTGATGCGGCTGCCGAGAAGGCCCTTGGAGAGCTGAGAGCCGAACAGGCTGCTCACTGCCGAAGCAAGAAGGAGATGGCCGTGATGGCCGTGAAGTTAAAAAGTGCTGCTGACCGTTGCAAGTTTCTTAAGAAAGAAGATCGGGCGAGACAAACGGACTTAGAGAAGGCCGTTGCTGATGCCAAGGACGCTCGCTCTGCGATGAGAGCTGCGAAGGAGGAGCTGTGTCAGGCCGGACAGATTGCGGCTGGAAATCCCTTTATGCTGCGGAGGAAGTTTTGCGATCCGAACTTTGCTCCGTTGGACCGGATGTGGAGTGCGGAGGACACTTATCTGGATTTGGCAGCGAGTGCTGCTGATGCGACCAAATACTTTCGAGATCAAGAAGATCGCGAAGTGGAAAGGCTTTTCTGGTCGCAGTTCTAGAATCCAGAGCGTCCACTGGCAGTGGACGATCGTCTGGCTCAATGGGCCGAACTGAATAGATTGTCCGGACTCGCCATGAAGTGCGTCATGGGTCATCTATGGCTGGGGAGATTGGAGCCGAAGAGTTATTTCAGCTTGGTGCAGCAGTTCCTTGACGCGGTGCCATGTATCAATGCGATGAAGAGGTCAGCATGCATAGAGGGCGCACGGATGGCTCTTGCCTGTGTCAAGACATACTGGGCAGAGATGGATACCACCGTTGTTGCATCCCGAGATTCAGACAAAAGCCGAGTACCCTCCGAGCACTATTTTCAGGAAGTCCTTGAAGGCGCTCGTGTAATAGAGACGCAGTGCTCGAAGGATGCTATGTTCTGATAGCATATGTAATTATAAAGCAATATTTTGATGAATTGTAGTGGCCTTTTATACTTGTGCCTTCAAGTATTTGGAACACCTCCTGTGCGGCCGTTTTAAGATATATATACAAAATTTGAAAGATTGCAGTCGTTGGCTTCAGCCCCCACGGACATAGTGCGGGGGTGCTCGCAGAAGGCGCATTTTCACACTTAATCCAACGTCTTGGTCCTACAAAGGAGGTGATAGCGCAGCGAGCTAGGCAACCGGACTATAATGCTTTAACACTTTCACTTAGCCATAGGAGCTTGACAATGGGACTATTTAGGTAGCCCCTGGTGGCGACTGCGCTCGCCCGAATTCGGGGCGCTTATGTGCCTGGCCAGGAAACGGCCCTTCGTTAATGCGGAGGAATCCTACAGATTCCGGAGAGTCATCTAGTGGTTGACCAGTCTGACACCATATCATGACAGTCGGTTTTCGGCTTTCTCTACTGAGGTGCTCGCCTGGCCGAACCAGGGCATAATCGCAGTAGTTCTCCTGGTGCCGCCTTAGCCGAGAGGGCGGAACATAAGGCGGCCGAACAAAGGAGCCGGGCAACCCAACATTTGACCAAAATCATGACTCGGAGCTGATGCATATAAGGCCAAACTCGCGACGCCGAACACTCCCTAAGGTATTCGGTCTTTATGAGAGCGGGCGAGGTAACGCTCTTGAGGTATAAGCCCCTAGTGTCCAGGTACGCGCAAGAATTCTGATGTGGCCACATGCCAAGAAGCCAGCCTCCTCCTTGGTTATAGAACCAGGGGATGTGTATCAACAAGAGACAGTAAAAAAGGTTTACGCAGGGTCTTAATCTGAAAAGAATCCTTGGAATGGGTCCCTACTACACGTCTGCGCTTGTGTCTCCGTTGTGCCGTATCCTGGACGGGCGCAGCACGACGTTCATCTGTAAAAAGAGAGCAACTAAGTTGGAAAAAGGGGCATGCCGAACAAAAGTTATATGAAATAAACAAAGTGTAAAGTAAAATATGAAAAATCGAGCTTTATTGTCTCTTATTTTATACGTGTGAAGCCCCTAGTGCAGGGGGGTATGGCCACTAAGCCTTTATCAACGATACTGTTGTGCCGGACTCTTCTATCCGTGTCCGTGGTCTTAATGACCTGTTCCGATGTTCTGGCTGGTGAAGCCATTGTATTGTGGGGCTGTTAAAACGGCCGCACAATCCTCCGCTTGGGGGAGGTGTTCTCACTGCTTCCCCTTTAAGGAGATGATTGTCGCGTGGACCGGGCATCTTAAGCGTAAGAGATGCATAATGCGGTATTGCGTTAAAGCGAGCGAAAGCTTCGCGTCCCAGTAGTGCTTGATAGCGACTTGAGAATAGGACGATGTGGAAAGTCAGCTTTTCACAACAGAAGTTATCGGCAGAGCCGAAAATAACCTCGAGCCAGAGAAAACCCATGCAATGGGTGTCCGGACCTGATGTTACTCCTTGAAAGGAGGTTTTGCTGTGGCGAATTCTTTTTGGGTCGATCCCCATGTGGCGGATTGAGTCCTGATATATCAGGTTGAGTCCGCTGCCACCGTCCATAAGGACATTTGAAAACTGGAGTCCGCCAATTATTGGATCGAGTACCAGGGCAGTCCAGCCTGGGTTCCTAACACTTCTAGAATAATCCAGATGATCGAAGATGACTGGTTTTGACAACCAGTTGCGGGATTCCTTTGGGATAGGCCGTGGGGCGCGTACCTTTATGGGCGCCACACGTTTTGTTATGTGGAGTAAGTTTACTGTTTTTACTTCTTGTGGGAAATTCTTTTGTTTCCTGGTACTCTACTTTTGGGGTTCGTCCTCGTCTTCGCTTGGTGTGTCGAGCCCCTTGTGTTCGGCGTTGAGTCTGCCGGATTGTTTGAAAACCCAACAATCTCTGTGGGTATGGTTAGCAGGCTTTCCGGGAGTGCTGTGTATTTGACATATCCTATCCAAGATTTTGTTTAGGTTGGATAGGTCGTCCCTGTTATCTTGGAGGGGCGGCTTTTTCTGATTCTGTCGTGAGCTTTTGAATCCGGTGTTGACTGTCGTGCTCTTCGGAATTTTTTCCTTAGTCCGGCGACGGTCCTTATTGCGTTGCGGTTTTCCATTTCCATCCCTAGTTTCGGATGTACTTGGGTCACTCATGCTGCATCTTGCCAACCAGCTGTCCTCTCCTGCGCAAAACCGGGTCATGAGGCTTGTTAGTGCGGCCATTGTTCTTGGCTTTTCTTGGCCGAGGTGTCTGGCGAGCCATTCGTCTCAGACATTATGCATGAAAGCCGCTAAGGCTTCAGCGTCCGGACAGTCGACTATCTGATTCTTTTTAGTAAGAAATCTATTCCAGAATTGCCGAGCTGACTCTCTAGGCTGTTGAGTTATGTGACTAAGATCGTCTGCGTCTGGAGGGCGGACATAGGTCCCTTGAAAATTTTCTCGGAAAGCGTCCTCAAGCTCTTCCCAACTTCCGATTGTGTTTTTAGGAAGGCTTTTGAGCCAATGCCGGGCTGGCCCTTTAAGCTTGAGGGGTAAGTATTTTATGGTGTGGAGGTCATCTCCTCTAGCCATATGTATGTGGAGGATATAATCCTCGATCCAGACTCCAGGGTCTGTTGTTCCATCATATGCCTCTATGTTTACGGGTTTGAATCCCGCTGGAAATTCATAATCCAGGACCTCATCGGTGAAACATAGGGGGTGTGCGGCACCCCTGTATTTGGGTGTGCCGGATTCTGATAATGGCTTTACTGCATTGCTTACGGGAGCTTGCTTTCTTGGCCCGTAAATGGAGCTGGCTGGGCCATGGTGCGAATCCTTAAGTGGGTCGCATGCTGGCTTAAGTGCGCCGCTGCTTGCCGCTTTATGCTGGCCATGGGGTCGTCTATCCGACCGTGTGGCTTTCTCACTTTTGGAATGTGAGGGCTCTAAGGCCTCCTCGTCGAATTCAGGCAGTAGCTTTCTCTTCGGATAGCTTTTAGTGCGGCGACTATCACCGTATTTGTTTGCGGTATTGATTACTTTACTCCATCTGATCCTGAGTGCATCTTCTGCAGTTTTTAGCTTCCGCTTCTGCTTTTTCAGGCTGCGTGCGGTTGCAACGAGCCGTTTGTGGAGGTTCTTCTGCTTCGTGGGCTTGTACGGCGTAGGGTCGTCCGGAATGCCATTTTCGCCGAGGGAGGGATGTTCGGTTTCTCTATCTGGGTTGTCCTGTTGGGACGGTTGCTCTAAGGCATGCTCGTCGTCTACCGGCTCATCCTGCTCTATGGCTGGGTCTTTATCGAGGCGGGGCTTGGGTCGGCGTTTACGCCGACACTTTGATTGTTTTTCGAGAGATCGCTTCCTCTTTCCATCTCCATTTTCCTCGTTGTTGCTTCCTTTAGGGGTATCCACCATGTACACATCGTGAGATGAGGTGGCTGTCCAATGCCCTATAGGCGTTGGTTCTTGGTTGTCTCTTGCATCATCGTCCATACCGTCGATGTCTTCGGAGTCGAAGTCGAGCATGTCGGTTAAGTCGTCGATAGTGGCTACGAAGTGGGTGGTGGGTGGGTTTTGAATTTCTTCATCATCCGAATCCCATACTTGCGGACCGTAGTCCGGCAAGGGCTCTCCTGATAAAGAGAGAGACTTTAGCAAATTCAGGATGTCGCCGAAGGGCGAGTGCTGAAAGATGTCTGCGGCGGTGAACTCCATTATCGGCGCCCAATCGGATTCGATCGGCAGCGGCGCGGGGGGCTCGGAGTTCGGAAAGGAATCCGACTCCTCGGAGTCACGGACCATGCGAAGTGCGGGGCTGGAGTTCGGCTTGATCGCCTCTGAGATCGCAGCCCCTGAGGCAGCATCCAACCGCTGATCCTCGATCGGTGCAGTAAGCTCCGAATCAATGGTCGAAACCGATGCATGTGCAGCCTCCAAGGCGCTGTTCGACGGCAGAGCTATATCATGCCCATCGAGACAGTGCGGCGCGCTTGGCTGTGGCTCGAATCTGTCGAAGATCAAGTCCCCGCGGATGTCAGCCGTGTAGTTTAGGCTTCCAAACCTGACCTGATGGCCAGGGGCATAGCTTTCGATCTGCTCAAGGTGGCCAAGCGACTTGGCCCGCAGTGCGAAGCCGCCGAAGACGAAGATCTGTCCGGGGAGAAAAGTCTCACCCTGGACTGCATCATTATTGATGATCGAAGGAGCCATCGGGCCTAAAAGCGACGACACAGAGGAACTCTCAATGAAAGCACCAATGTCGGTGTCAAAACCGGCGGATCTCAGGTAGGGGGTGCCGAACTGTGCGTCTAGGCCGGATGGTAACAGGAGGCAAGGAACACGATGTTTTACCTAGGTTCGGGCCCTCTTGATGGAGGTAAAACCCTACATCCTGCTTGATTAATATTGATGATATGGGTAGTACAAGAGTAGATCTACCACGATATCAAGGAGGCTAAACCCTAAAAGCTAGCCTATGGTATGATTGTTGTATGATGAAGTTGTCCTACGGACTAAAACCCTCTGGTTTATATAGACACCGGAGGGGGTTAGGGTTACACAAAGTCGGTTACAATGGTAGGAGATCTTGAATATCCGCATCACCAAGCTTGCCTTCCACGCCAAGGAAAGTCCCATCCGGACACGGGACGAAGTCTTCAATCTTGTATCTTCATAGTCCTGGAGTCCGGCTGAAGGTATAGTCCGGCTACCCGAACACCCCCTAATCCAGGACTCCCTCACTCCTCCTCCAGGCCGTCCTGCCGATCGAGCTCGGCTTCTCTCTCTTTGTACATGCGCACTCGAGGTGAGTCATGAATAATGTCGTAAGGTAAGACTGCCTCTGCACCGTACACCATGAAAAAGGGTGTATATCCGGTCGTGGGATTGGGCATAATCTGCAGCCCCCAGAGTACGGAATCGAGTTCCTCGACCCATTGTTTGTTTGATTCTTGCAGAGATCTTACTAGTCTGGGTTTGATGCTGCTCATTATCATGCCGTTAGCCCGTTCGACCTGACCATTTGTCTGAGGGTGGTATATGGAAGCGTAATCAAGCTTGATGCCCAAGTTGGCGCACCAAGTTTTCACCTCGCTGGCTGTAAAGTTAGAGCCGTTGTCAGTAATAATACTATGCGGGACACCGTAACGGTGTACGACGCCGGATATGAAGTCTATCACCGGTCCGGCTTCGGCCGTTTTAACTGGTTTAGCTTCTATCCACTTAGTGAACTTGTCGACCATTAACAACAAGTATTTATTCTTATGGCTCCCCCCTTTAAGAGGTCCGACCATATCGAGCCCCCAGACCACAAAGGGCTAAGTAATGGGGATTGTTCGGAGGGCACTAGGCGGCATGTGGCTTTGGTAAGTGAAAAGCTGGCATCCAACGCAGTGCTGCACGAGGTCTTGTGCATCTGCCCGGGCTGTGGGCCAAAAGAAACCCGTGCGAAAGGCTTACTTACAAGGGCCCGGTCTGCGGCATGATGGCCGCCAAGACCGGCGTGTATTTCAGCCATTAGCTGACGTCCCTCATCTTCGGAGATACATCGTTGAAGGACCCCGGTAGTACTTTTCTTGTATAGTTCTTCATCATGAACTTTGCCAGCTTTCGAACATCGAACGATGCGACGAGCCTCAGTTTGATGCTTAGGGAGCTCCTTCCTAGTGAGGTAGGCCAGGAAAGGCTCGGTCCATGGGGCAATTATAGCCATAATTTCATGGGCCGATGGTGTTATTTCGGTGCCTGAGGCCTCGATGATATCGGGATTGTGCTCGGAATCAGGGGGTATGATCGGCTTCGGGTTGGTGCTCCCGTTCTCGTCCTGCCACACCACGGATGGTTTGAAGAGCCTTTCCACAAAGGTGTTAGGTGGGATGGGGTCGCGTTTAGTGCCCATGCGAGCAAGGATGTCCGTGGCTTGATTACTCTCTCGAGCCACGTGATGAAGCTCGAGGCCCTCGAACCGAGCTGATATTTGGAGTACGGCATTGTGGTAGGCCGCCATCTTCGGATCTTTTGCATCGAAGTCTCCATTTATTTGGGATATTGCGAGGTTGGAATCCCCGCGCACCTCAAGGCGTTGTATGCCCATGGAGACAGCCATCCGGAGAACGGCAATACGGACTCGTATTCGGCTGCATTGTTAGAGTTTGTATACAGTATTTAGAGCATGTAACGAACTGTGTGTCCTGTGCGAGATGTTAAGACGACACCAGACCCCAGTCCGGCTAACATTTTAGAGCCATCAAAGTGCATCACCCAGTTGGAATATGTGTCATACTCTTTAGGGAGTTCGGCCTCAGTCCATTCCGCGACGAAGTCAGCGAACACCTGAGATTTAATGGCTCGGCGTGGTTTGTACGTTATTTCAAATGGTAGGAGCTCAATGGACCATTTGGCAATCCTGCCAGTGGCGTCTCGGTTGTTTATAATATCATTGAGTGGTACTTCGGAAGCCATCGTGATTGAGAATTCTTGGAAGTAGTGCCGTCGATTGCGGGATGCCATAAAGACCGCATATGCTATCTTCTGATAATGCGGGTATCGGGATTTGCATGGTGTGAGGACCGCCAATACGTAATATACTGGTTTCTGGAGTGGGAATTTATGTCCTTCCTCTTTTCGTTCGACGACGAGCACTTCACTCACTACCTGGTGAGTTCACGATATCTAAACTAGCATTGGTTCACCGAAGTTTGGTGCGGCCAGGATGGGGTTGCCTGATAGCAAAGTTTTTATTTCCTCCAACCTGGCTGTTGCAGCATCCGTCCACACAAAGTGGTCGGTGCATCGGAGCAGGCGATACAGTGGCAATGCCTTTTCTCCTAATCTGGAGATAAAGCGGCTCAAGGCTGCCATGCACCCGGCTAGTTTTTGGACCTACTTGAGGTTAGTTGGTGTTGCCAATTGTGACAAGGCTCGAATTTTGGCTAGGTTTGCTTCGATTCCCCTATTGGAGACAATAAACCCGAGTAGTTTGTCGACGGGAACACCGAAAACACACTTTCCCCTATTGTTCGGAGGTTGTCTAATGTGAGGCGTAAGTCGTCCACCAATGATTCAACATGCTTGGTTTTGATGACTATGTCATCTACATATGCCTCGACAGTCTTGCCGATTTGTTTTTCTACGCAAGTTTGAATCATGCGTTGGTAAGTGGCGCCAGCGTTTTTGAGCCCGAAAGGCATAGTGTTGAAGCAGAAAGGCCCATACGGGGTGATGAATGCCGTTGCGGCTTGGTCGGATTCCTTCATCTTAATTTGATGGTATCCGGAGTATGCGTCGAGGAAACACAGTGAATCATGTCCCGCAGTTGCATCGATAATCTGGTCAATGCGAGGTAGTGGGACGGGGTCCTTAGGGCAGGCCTTGTTAAGATCTTTGAAATCAACACACATGCGCCATGATTTATCTTTCTTTGGTACCATGACCAGGTTTGCCAGCTGATAATCCCCAAGTGCAGGGAATCATCGTAGCAATTTTCAAAGGTGGAAGTGATAAGTATGGAGTGTCGAACCCACAAGGAGCTAAAGGTAAGATCAATATTCTCTCAAGCCCTATCTGCCACTGATACGACTCTACGTACACTGAACGTTTGCTTTCAACTAGAAACGAGGAATAAAACTACATTGTGGGTATGAAGTGGATAACTTTGTATGATATTGGAGAGCTAAAATATAAAAGTAGGGGCTGTTATCATAAAGTTAGAATATATTACTAAGTATTATAAATAGCGAGTGTGGAATTGTCCTAGGAAATCATTAACAAAACCAGTAATCACTATTGCAGTTTCATATGAGGGAGATGCATAAGCTAACATACTTTCTCTACTTGTATCATATGCACTTATGTTGGAACTCTAGCAAGCATCCACAACTACGAAAGATCATTATGGTAAAACCCAACCGTAGCATTAAAGCATCAAGTCCTCTTTATCCCATATGCAACAACCCCCTTACTCGGGTTTGTGTTTCAGTCACTCACGCAACCCACTATAAGCGAATCATAAACGTATTGCAACACCCTAAAGCGGGAACCCCTCATGCTTGCGCGACACGAAGGGCACCATAGGACAGCATCAAAGTAAAACATACAACTCATACCAATATAGATCATCAATCAACCCAAAGACAAAAGATATCTACTCAAAACATCATAGGATGGCAACACATCATTGGATCATAATATGTGGCATAAAGCACCATGTTCAAGTAGGGATTACAGCGGGGTGTGGGAGAGTGGACCACGTAAAAGAGATGAGGATGGTGATGATGATGAAGACGATCACCACGACGACGATTCCCCTCCCAGTGGCACTCCGGTGCCACCGAGAGAGAGGAGGAGAGGTTCTCTCCCTTGTGCTTCCTCCTCCATGGCCTCCCCCTGGATGGGGAGAGATTCCTCCTCTGGTCCTTGGCCTTCATGGTGATGATGGCCCCTCCGGGATCCTCCTCCATGCCCTCCGGTGATGATGCCCCCCTCCGGCAGGGTGCCAGAGAGGGCCTAGATTGGTTTTCGGTGGCTACAGAGGCTTCTGGCAGCGGAACTCCCGATCTAGGTTAATTTTCCAAGGTTTCTATATTTATTGGAATTTTGGCGTCGGTCTCACATCAAGGAGGTGATCAAGGCGTCCACGAGGCAGGCCCACGCACCTGGGGGGGGGGGCGCCTCCCACCCTCGTGGACGCCCCGGGACTCTCCTGGCCCAACTCTTTTCCTCCGGGGTCTTCTTTTGGTCCATAAAAAATCATCAAAAATTGGCACGTCAATTGGACTCCGTTTGATATTCCTTTTCTGTAAAACTCAAAAACAAGGAAAAAACAGAAACTGGCATTGGGCACTAGGTTAATAGGTTAGTCCCAAAAATGATATAAAATAGCATATAAATGCATATAAAACATCCAAGGTTGATAATATAATAGCATGAATACTTCATAAATTATAGATACGTTGGAGACGTATCAGCATCCCCAAGCTCAATTCCTGCTCGTCCTCGAGTAGGTAAATGATAAAATAAATAATTTATGAAGTGTGAATGCTAGCAAGTGCATAAGTTTCATCAATGATAGTTCCAATCACTTCTTCTAGCATCATTATATATCATAACAGTAGCTCATTTTCATAAAACTTTTCATGATCAAGTAACAAGCTATTCACATGTTAAAGTATAGATCATAAACTCTCTTGAAACTAACAAACTATATTCTCAGTCATCAAACAATTGCAATTCATCTTATTTTCAGGAAGGGTCTGTGTTAGAGCTTTGATTTAGCAAACTCCACATACTCAACTATCATTTAATCTTTCATAATTGCTAACACTCACGTGATATTTATGGGTTCAAAGTTTTAATCGGACACAGAGAAAGATAGGGGCTTATAGATTCGCCTCCCAACCTTTTACCTCAAGGGTAATGTCAACAATAATAGTTCATGATAACTTACATCTAATTAGATATATATATATATATATATATATATATATATATATATATATATATATATATCATGATCTTTCCAACACAATGTGCTTGCCAAAGGATAAAATGTAAAAAGGAAAGGTGAAGATCACCATGACTCTTGCATAAGGTAGGAGATAAAAGTAAAAGATAGGTCCTTCGCAGAGGGAAGCAGAGGTTGTCATGCGCTTTTATGGTTGGATGCACAAAATCTTAATGCAAAAGAACGTCACTTTATATTTCCACTTGTGATATGGACCTTTATTATGCAGTCCATTGCTTTTATTTCTTCCACATCACAAGATCGTATAAAGCTTATTTTCTCCACATTAATAGATCATACATATTTAGAGGGCAATTTTTTATTGCATGCACTGATGAGAACTTACTTGAAGGATCTTACTCAATCCATAGGTAGGTATGGTGGACTCTCATGGCAAAACTGGTTTAAGAATGTTTGGAAGCACAAGTAGTATCTCTACTTGGTGCAAAGAATTTGGCTAGCATGAGGGGGAAAAGCAAGCTCAACATGTTGGATGATCCAAGACAATATAATTTATTTCGGATATAAGAAAACATAACCCATTACGTTGTCTTCCTTGTCCGACATCAACCTTTTAGCATGTCATATTTTAATGAGTGCTAACAATTACAAAAGATGTCCAAGATAGTATATTTATATGTGAAATCTCTCTTCCTTCAATATTCTTTCATCAATTGTTCAAGTGACCAATTCTACGTTTGCTAACTTTCAATAAGTTTACTACCTATACCTATTCTTGGTGAAGTCATTACTCCCCATGGTATAAGCATATGAAACATATATAAATTCAGATTTATGATATTCAATTATTCAACCATTTACTCGTAGGATATACGTGAAGCACGTGAGTAAATGACAAACTACTCCAAAAGATAATAGTGAAGGACATTGAGTAGTCAAATAATTAACTAGCCATGGGGGGATTCTTTTTCATTTAATATTTCAGATCCAATGATTTTATTCAAACAGCAAGTAAAATTGAAAATACGCTCCAAGCAAAACACATATCATGTGACGAATAAAAATATAGCTCCGAGTAAGGTATGCCGATAGTTTTGAAGACGAAAGAGGGGATGCCTTCCGGGGCATCCCCAAGCTTAGGCTCTTGAGTCTTCCTTGAATATTACCTTGGGGTGCCTTGGGTATCCCCAAGCTTTGGGTCTTTCCACTCCTTATTCTCCTAATATCGATATCTCACCCAAAGCTTGAAAACTTCAATCACACAAAACTTAACTGAACTTCGTTAGATAGGTTAGTATGATAAAGAGCAAACCATTCACCTTGGTACTATCAAAGGCAAAGATCATAATTGTTCTCACACAATTCCTACTGTACCATATCATTTCTACAATTTATATTGAGGAATATAAGTCATAGAAAGTAGAAAACAAGCAAACTATGCAATGAAAACAGAATCTGTCAGAAACAGAACAGTCTGTAATGATCTGAACACTAACCATACTTCTGCTACTCAAACAATTATTAAATAAATTGTTGTACGTGAGGAATTTGTCTATTAATCTTATTCAAAAAGAATCATCACAAAATCACTCTTCTGTAAAAAATAGCAGCTAATCTCGTGAGCGCAAAGTTTCTGTTTTTTACAGCAAGATCACATTAACTTTCACCCAAGTCTTCCCAAAGGTCTTACTTGGCACTTTATTGAAACAAAAGCTATAAAACATGATTACTACAGTATCTTAATCATGAGAACACACAAAAACAGTAAGGTTAAATATTGGGTTGTCTCCCAACATGCGCTTTTATTTAATGCCTTTTAGCTAGGCATGATGATTTGAATGATGCTCACATAAAAGATAAGAATTGAAACATAAAGAGAGCATCATGAAGAATATGACTAGCACATTCAAACATAACCCACTTCCTATGCCTAGGGATTTTGTGAGCACACAATTTATAGGACCAAGAACCAACTAGCATAGGAAGGCAAAACAAGTATAACTTGACAACTTTAAGCACATAGAGAGGAAACTTGATATTATTGCAACTCCTACAAGCATATATTCCTCCCTAATAATAATTTTTAGTAGCATCATGAATGAATTCAACAACATAACCATCACGTAAAGCATTCTTTTCATGATCTATAAGCATAGAATTTTTTCTACTCTCCACATAAGCAAAATTCTTCTCATTCGGAATGGCGGGATCACTAGTTCCTAAAGTTGACACTCTTCCAAACCCGCTTTAGATGATAGTATTATTCATACTCCAAAAGATATAAGTGAAGTTCATGGAGTATTCTACAATTAATATAAACTAACCAATGTCCAAGCTCAAAATGTATGAGTGAAGCACACGAAGCATTCTATAAAACCATACTCAAAAGATTTAAGTGAAGCACAAAGAGCAATTCTATAAGATCATACTTAAAAGATATAAGTAAAGCACATGAAGCATTCTATAAATGTCAGGACCCCGATCCTAAGTCACACCGATCTAGCATGTAACACATCATATCACTTTGCGGCCTCACGCACGGTATTCCCACGGGTGCCACCTTACCTGGCAAGGGACCGTTTGCGCCTTTTGGCTCACATATATGATAGTGTCGCTAGCATCAATATGACAAAGAACCTGGGCCGACATGACTAGTCATGAACCCAAAGTGGCACTAACTTACGGGGACAGGCATACATGAATCAACATCGAGCATGTCGGTCAGCAGCGTGCGAATCCGGGCTGTAGCAGTGGGCTAACAGGACTCCGGTGAACCGGGCTGTAGCAGGCTAGGCAGGATTCCGGATTTCACCGCGTGACATTTCCCCGAAGGGATAGACACAGGAACGAAGTGAATCACATGCCGGCCAGTCAAGTGTTTCGGAGCAGTAGTGCTGGGCTAACAGGACTCTGGTGAACCGGGCTGTAGCGGACTACTATGTCTCATGGAAGCACAAGACTACATTTACCCATAAGAGAGGCTACCAAGGATAAACAACTAGGTTGTCGGATCCCACACATACCAAGCATTTCAAATCATACACACACTATGCTCGATATGTGTAAATACAACATGGCATCACAACAAGACTCTACGACTCAAAGTATTTATTCATTAGGCTCCGAGGAGCCAAGCATTACAAACATGGGTCTCATGACCCCAACATACAGAGCATACAAGAAACAAGCACATGCGGAAGCTTAACTTGTCTGGGTACAGACATGTACAAATGAAGCAGGCTGAGAAGCCTGACTATCTACCAGATACTGCCGAGGGCACAAGATCGTAGCTGAGGTATCAAGCTAGAGGTCGAAGTCCACACGGAACTACTAGCGAGACTGACGTCTCTCTACAAAACATAAAACAGGAAGATGTGAGTACAAATGTACCCAGCAAGACTTACATCAGAACTAACTACATATGCATCAGTATCTACAAAGGGGGTGGTGGAGTTTAACTACAGCAAGCCAGCTTTGACTCGGTGGCTATCTTAAACTACAACTGCAAGTAACTCTTTTGAGGTGGCGCACACGAGTCCGCATATTCACCATATCAATACACCACTATTGATCTGCTCCCGTCTCCCTACGAGAATGCCATCCATAGCACTCACGCTTATCTTGCGCATTTTAGAGTATTCACTTTCACTTGTCTATGAACTGTACATGCAACCCAGAAGTCCTTTACCGCGGACACGGCTATTCGAATAGATCATTATAACCCTGCAAGGGTGTACTTCTTCACACGTGTTTCCAGCAATTAGCGTCTGCACACGACATGTGCTCGGCAGACTTCAAGCAAAAGCCGGTGGGTGTAGACCACGACCTGACTAACCACACAAGTATCTAGTCTAGGTTTATCGCCTATTAGGGTTCCATCTGCGAGGAGATCCGGCCGGAGTTTCACTCATAGCCCCAAACGATGTGTGCAGGGTTCTCGAGACACAAAACGGGCGCCCGGTACACCGTGCCATGGTGTATCTACCGCATCATAGCCCACCCCTAGGGTCAGCGCTACGCATGACCTCCAACACATATCCTACAAACACCAGAAACTAGTTGCAACTCCTGGACAGAGGGTAGGGGCGGTTAATAAGTTGAGCGGGGTCGTATTTCAGGGCCCAACGTGTGGTAGTAGCTGTTCATGGATCACAAACACAGAACTCAGTTCCTGAGGATGGTTTCAATGATACAACCCACCATGTACTCCTACATAGCCTCTCCCCGCTACCTTTACCAAATCGTGTTCACACACTTAGCTCACACACAGTAGGACATGTTCATCACCATTCCAATTCATCCTCGATGAATCAGACCTGACTCAACTCTAAGTAGTAGTAGGCATGACAAAGAAGCATGAATGAGTAGGCACATCAGGGCTCAAACAACTCCTACTCATGCTAGTGGGTTTCATCTATTTACTGTGGTAATGACAGGTCATGCAAAGGAAAGGGGTTCAACTACCGTAGCATGTAACAGTTGAATCGTTGTTGTCCTAATGCAGTAAAAGAGAGCAGGCACGAGAGAGTGGGATTGTATCGGAATGAACAAGGGGTTTTTGCTTGCCTGGCACTTCTGAAGATAGTATAGCTCTTCATCGGTGTCATCGAACTCATCGTCGGAATACGTCGATCGAGAGGGGACAACCACCGACAACAGAGAGGAAACACAATCACTGCAATGCACAATATGATGCATGATCATGACAAGGCAATATGAGTGTGTTGGGCTAATGCAACTAGCAACAGGTTAAATGGAGTTGGTTTGAACCCTGGGTTCAAATTCAAACTCCATATGTGATTTCTTAAATGCCATTTAATTTAATTGTCCCAAACAGCAGTCATTAGTTGTTCTAACATGCATGAAGATTATACAGATGGATAGATTGGATTTTTCTGATCATTTTTCATATATAACTTATTTCATTCTGAGTTACAGATTAATTTCTATGAATTTTAGAATTCTTAGCTATTTTCTAGAATTTCCTGAATAAGAATAAATCCAGAAAAATGTTAACTGCGTTAGCATGACGTCGGGGTGACGTCTGCAGGTCAAAAGCGTCAGCCCAGGTCAACCCTGACAGCTGGGACCCACATGTCAGCGTAGCAACTAACTAACAGAGTAGTTAGTGTTACGTTAGTACTAACCTAGGTTAATTAGGGCATGGGCCCACTGGACAGTGTCTAAACTAACTGTCATGGTCAATTAGCACTAATCTAAATCTAACTAAAGATTGATAGGGATGGGCCCGCACGTCAGTGACCCTGGGGGAGGATCAAACCCCAGGTCAAACGAGTCAACCTCACCAGACTTGGTCCACGGCTCGTCGCCGGCGACGCCAGAGACAGTGGAGGTGCTCGGAATCACAGCTTAGGCGACCAAATGAGCGGCGGAGAGGCTCTATGGGGAGCTGGTGATCGCGCGCATCTAACGGGGCAAGCGAGAGCAGCTGGGGTGGACCGAGCTCGTCGAAAGTGAGCTCGCGACGGCGGCCGGAGTTCGGCCAATGGCGGTTTGCGCATTGCGGGGCATGTCCGGAGCCGTGGATGGTCGTGATCGAACCGCGGGAGTGCAGCGAGTGCAGTGGTGGGCTTAGACGCGTGCTTGCACAGTCGTGGTCACGGTGGCGACATGGCCGGTGGCGAGGAGCTATCGGCTCCGATGGCCATGGTGGTTAGAAGGCGCGGACGAGCATGGGGAGAGAGGGGAAAGGGGCAGGGGCTCACTGCGATTCCAATAGAGGCAACAACAAGGCCGAGGAGGGGCTGGAGCTCGCGAATCTCGGTGAGTTCACCGGCGGTCAGAGGTTGAAGACGAGGTCGGGGACGACGTTGCAGGGCTTCCGACGGGGTGTGGCTTAGTGAGGGGGTGGAGGACGAAGTGGCAGAGCTTCTAGGCGCGTCGGCGAGGCGTGGGGTGGCCGGTGGCCATGGCTACGGCGAGCGGCGGCTACGGCTGCGCTCGGGTGGTGCGCGCGAGAGGG
>NC_041392.1:106907149-106972764 GCF_002162155.2 Triticum dicoccoides
GCGTGGCGTCTCCAGCCAGCTCTAGGCGGTCGGCGGCAAGCAGGAGGAGGCGTGGCGAGCTCGGCGGTGTCGCGGTGTCGCTCCTCTGCCTACTGGCAGAGGTAGGCAATGACTGACACCAGACCAGTGGGCTGGGCCGTGCTGGGCCAGGCCAGGTAAGGTATCTTCTCTCTCTCTCTGCTTTTACTATTTTAGTTTTCGTTTTCTATTATTCTGTAGTCTTTAGGGCTTTATTAAAAATGCCAGGGCATTTCCAAAAATCATGAAACTAATCATGGCTACTGTTTAGAATATATCCAACAGTAAACATTTTAGTTTATGATTATTTGAGCATTTAAAATATTTTATAGCATTTAAATGCCCAAATGCAAATACTATATGATTTAATTCAATGACCAAAGTTGTCCTAGAAAAATGTGAACCATTTTTGACAGAGGTTCTAGACCAAGGCAAAGATGATGAACATTTTAGAAGGGCATTTCGGGTTCATTGAAAAAGTATTTAGTAAACCTAGTTGGTTTAAGTGGTGCTGGGGGTTTCTGTCATCCCCATTTCAACTTTCTGAGAAAATTTAACATGATGACATGATGATCATGCAAGGACAAGCAAAGGCTAAGCTAGGGCTGTGACAACTCACCCCCACTAAACAAGAATCTCGTCCCGAGATTCAGGACGTGAGGTAAGAGGACAGAGGGGACACAAAGCTAACACAATCTTCACGATCCAGGTTGCACTTCATAAGATCGTTGATTCGTTGCATCACGTTAATCTTGGCATCCTCGCTTTTGAGATCTTCATCCAAGCGATGATGACGGAAAGAAACTCTACTAGGTTTGATCATAAGATCAAGCTATTAAAAATCAACTCGCGGAATGAGATGTTGAAACATCTCGAGTTGAGATACAAAACACACATCGAGAGGGAGGGAAGAACAAACGAGGAAGTTTGGTTTGGTGGGCAACAATTCCACGCTTAAGAAGATGGTGGATGGTGTCAGGGTAGCGAGGAAATAATTTCCATGATTCTCTAGTGGGGCACCTTAGGAAAGGTGACTCGCAGAGTTATCCCCTTAAGTGGCAAAAAGAATTACTTTTGATACGGAGATCATTGGAACTCTTCTTACCAGCCTAAGGCAATATACAAACATTCATTTGAAGGAGTTCAAAGGAATGGCATACTCGGACTAGGATGGATGATGTGGACTACCTTGTTGAAGACAACGTAATGGATGATTTTCTTATCATCAGAGATGGATGGGACCCATGGTAAGTCCACTTTTGAAGATGATCGTGAACAACAACTACTGAGGTGCAAGCTGGGAACAAAATGCAAATGATGGGAATGATTCTGGTAACTGGGGAAGAACTCAACAGTTGAGAGTGTTTCCAACATTCCAATGGTTATAGAATCATCGAAGAAACTGAGAGCACAAGGATCCCTAAGGAACAACTTCAAGAATAAGTCATGCGAAATCCTCATGGGAGGTGACAAACGGCTTAGGTGCGTCCAGCTAGGTGCGTCCACTTCACTGGAACCTATATCATAGTTCTCAGAAGAAGTTCCAACCATCATATCTGCCTGAGATTCAAATCTGGTTGGTAACAGGATAATTCAGACAATGTGTCTGGAAAAGAAAGTTTGCAACACAAACCGACGAGATGACGTTGCGAGATTCTCGGGATATGAACTACGATAGCAAGCTCCAAAACATGAGCTGGTTCTGCTACATACATGTGAGCATGTTGTCCAAGATAAGAATGACCACATAGTAGTCTTATAATAAAACACTATCGAGTTCTGGTCGGGAACCATCATCAAGGATTTCGAAGTCTTTACGCAAGTCCATGGATTAGATCCCAAGCATAGACTTATTTTCCTTGAACAAGTCAATCAGTGGCTTGGTGTGCTAGGGAATACATATGGAGTGGAGGTAATTAATCTAACAAATGATAGAATACATTCGCACATGCATAACTGACTTGGGATGGTACTAGAGGAAACAAAAACAATCTTTCTCGAACTCACGGCAGCAACTTGCACCAAATGCACATGAATTCAAGGAAGTCACTTCTTCCATCCAAGCATAAGCTTCATGAACGGAAGACGAAGGCATTGCTTACAAAGTTTTCAACACTAGGTTGATATTCAACATGAATCATGGGGGAGACAAAATGCTGCTGATGGGCTCAACATCAACTCATTGGAATTTCCATATCACTGGACTTCCACCATCATGTGAAGACGGTGATAGCATTGGTCAAACCAAAAGATGTAATGGTGTATGCTCGAGGGATCAACCACGAGTAAGAAAACATTACGAACATCGTTGGTTCTGATTTGACTTGACGATAGCCCATACTCAAGTCAAAGTTTTGTCAAGGTAGTGGATCCAACAACTGATCACGAGGACCAATCGATGGAGATATCATCTTCCCTCAACACACACACACATAGAGATATCCCTTAACATGAACTAAGTCAGACAAGCTTTTATCTTCCAACTCTCCAAGTTGTTGTTTGGCTTAACCAACTAGCTCAGGGGTATCCCACACAGATTCTTGGAGAATGGTTGGTTTGGAGGAAAACCAACATGATCACGAACTCAACATAGCAGTCAGGTGGCAACCAGGTAATACTTCCGAGAAGATATTCGGAACATCACGAACCACTGATATGTTACTAAGCTCGAGAACAATCTTGCTTTTCAGAGCAAGACGATATGATCAAACAAGCAAGGGATTGAATAATCCTAACTCATTGATCGAAGGGTGCACCTGGAATAAGGACTAGGTAGCATGATCAATCTTAGGATGATGATTTAATAACCAGTATGCTAAGAATGAGAGTATTGTCCATTTACCAAGCAACGAGGTTGCTGGGAGTATTGATTTCACACATTACAATTCACTTGTCGGCATTCCGGTTACAACAACACGAGGACCAAGGAATGAATGATGATGGTGAGAAGTATCACTACGTCAAGAATTCATAAGAGAAGGTACAATTCTCATGACGTTCCTGACATAAAGTGGGTAATACTTTAGGGTAGAACAGAACAAAAGCTGGATTGGCATTTTGATCTGCGAAATACAACTACTTTGACCCAATCCTAGATATGGACGAGGTACTGGATTTTGTTTCTCCTAGTCATTCTAGAATAGAATGGCTTGATGGACCACAAGAGTAATAGGCATCGATGAGCACGAATGCACACATGCTCTTGACTATCAACTGATAGATGAAGGCCGAAATACAATTAAAGAGGGACAACTCAAGGAACATATAACTTTCTGAGTTGTGGATGCATAGATTAGCATGTCGAACGAGTTCAACAGGTTTCTTCCAGATAACCCATGCAGAAAGGTATAACTGGCAGAATCACAATTATGAATGGAGAACTTCTCAAGAGCACTCTTGTTGTGATCTTTTGTTTCAAAGAACTTCTGCCATAAGCAGTTCATGGTATTTGGAAGAAGGAAATGCCACGGACCTCGAGGACTATCACAAGGTTACTAATAACCTAAAGGAACAAGCAAACACTATCAACATGAGATAAGTAGGGTGAATCTCGGGTTCAAAACCCAGGAATAGAATGCCTACTAACTAAATGGCATCACAGGATGCTTTCGAGAATGACGGCCAGAATTATCACACTGGGAACAAAAGGCATTGCTAGATTACTGGGTGACTTTCCAGGATGCCTAGGGTCATAATACTAGCTCCATCTTATATGTCGAGGCACTAGAGTACCTCAACAGACCGTTTAGTGTGCTTAATCTGGCCCAAAAAGAAATTCGGAACGGTAGGAAGGAATTTGCAAATGCATCAAACTATATAGAAACACGGGATGACTCGGACGGCATAACGGTTGTAAATGCTCAAAAGGATATGAGACATCCTGCAAAATAGTGGGGTAACCACTTAACATCATCATATCAAGGTTCTGGTTCAACTAACAACATACTAAAAGTAGTAGAAACTGAATTGAGGCCTATAACCAACAATCCTATAAGTCTCTATCATAGAAACTCGTCATCCTAATAGATAGATGAGAAGCCTAGTTCTTAATCCTCGTAGAAGAGAAGAGGTTGACTAAGATCAGAAGGCATAAGGTAAAGGAGTAAAAAGAGCCTTACGTTCCCTTCCACAATCAATTCCCTTATATAACTAAAGCATTTCTAGACTCCACTTCGACCAGTTTGGCTTGGTAATCCTACAGGCAGTCAGGCTCTGATACCAACGCTGTCAGGACCCCGATCCTTAGTCACACCGATCTAGCATGTAACACATCATATCACTTTGCGGCCTCACGCACGGTATTCCCACGGGTGCCACCTTACTTGCCCCGGGACCGTTTGCGCCTTTTGGCTCACGTATATGATAGTGTCGCTAGAATCCATATGACAAAGAACCTGGGCCAACATGACTAGTCGTGAACCCAAAGTGGCACTAACTTACGGGGACAGGCATACAGGAATCAACATCGAGCATGTCGGTCAGCAGCGTGCGAATCCGGGCTGTAGCACTGGGCTAACAAGACTCCGGTGAACCGGGCCGTAGCAGGCTAGGCAGGACTCCGGATGTCACCGCGCGACATTTCCCCGAAGGGACAGACACATGAATGAAGTGAATCACATGCCAGCCAGTCAAGTGTTCCGGAGCAGTAGTGCTGGGCTAGCATGACTCCGGTGAACCGGGCTGTAGCGGACTACTATGTCTCATGGAAGCACAAGACTACATTTCCCCATAAGATAGGCTACCAAGGATAAACAACTAGGTTGTCGGATCCCACACATACCAAGCATTTCAAATCATACACAATGTGCTCGATATGTGTAAATACAACATGGCATCACAACAAGACTCTACGACTCAAAGTATTTATTCATTAGGCTCCGAGGAGCCAAGCATTACAAACATGGATATCATGACCCCAACATACAGAGCATACAAGCAACAAGCACATGCGGCAGCTTAATTTGTGTGGGTATAGACATCTACAAATGAAGAAGGCTGAGAAGCCTGACTATCTACCAGATCCTGCCGAGGGCACAAGATCATAACTGAGGTATCAAACTAAACGTCGAAGTCCACAGGGAACTACTAGCGAGAATGACGTCTCTGTACAAAACATAAAATAGGCAAACATGAGTACAAATGTACCCAGCAAGACTTACATCAGAACTAACTACATATGCATCGGTATCAACAAAGGGGGTGGTGAAGTTTAACTGCAGCAAGCCAGCTTTGACTCGGTGGCTATCTTAAGCTACGACTATCGGTGTCAAAACCGGCGGATCTCGGGTAGGGGTTCCCGAACTGTGCGTCTAGGCCGGATTGTAACAGGAGGCAAGGAACACGATGTTTTACCCAGGTTCGGGACCTCTTGATGGAGGTAAAACCCTACGTCCTGCTTGATTAATATTGATGATATGGGTAGTACAAGAGTAGATCTACCACGAGATCAAGGAGGCTAAACCCTAGAAGCAAGCCTATGGTATGATTGTTGTATGATGAAGTTGTCCTACGGACTAAAACCCTCCGGTTTATTGTGACACCCCAAAATTTTGGCCTTGTTTTATTAAATTAATTTTTTTTCAGGAATTAAAACTTTGGATTTCTGAGCTCCATTTTGATTTTTTAAATCTTTTCCTTCCCTGTTATGATGAGTTTTTCCCAAAGAGAAAACTTTTCAAATATGTTATTGGACTTGTTTAACCTCTCAAGAAAAACTTTCCTTTTATCAATATAACTAATTAACTAACTTAATTGCTTGATCTTTACTTTCTTGAAAATAGTTTTTTTCAAGGTTAAATGGCCATATTTGAACTACAACCATTTGATAGATTCACTTAAAATTTCCACAAAAATTTGGAGATGTCATGTGATGTTTTTAAATCACTTTTATGCAAAAATATTTTTTCATTCACTAAATATTTTGAGCCCTACTCTCAATTTTTTCTTCTCTGGTCCAGAGTGCATTTTGCACTACAACCTATTTGAGTATTCATTTAAAACTTCTACCAAAATTAAGGGAGGTCAGTAGGAGCCTGTTATCCCTCTTTGTGCAAAAAAAAAACTAATTATGTTCTTTGAAAAATTTGAGTGAATCAACCTCATTTCCATTCTGGACCAACTTGAGGATTTGTACAGCAACCACCATTTTAGTTGCTCCTATACCCTTAACTATTTCTCCTACTTGTAGTCCCCCATGTTAAACCCTTAAGTCCAGGAGCATGCACCATTTAGATCATTTTTGGTTCATGGAATAATGTCATTTATTTCCTGTCCAGAATTGAAGTTTTGTAAAACTTGCACTAACAAGTTTCTTCTTTTGTCCAACTAACATCACCACTCTCTCTTTCATCCACAGAGACACTGATCTGGAGATTTTAGCCACTCCAAGAAATGCCTAAGTACCCTTGGCATTTTGTCAAACACCTGGTATGCATGGCCAGTTTTGACATGTTTTTGTCTTTGCATTGTGACCTTGCACCTTTGATCAAACCAGCATGTCCACTAGACTCCCCGTTCCTCCTAACCTAGGTCTGTTAATTGCCAGTCTCAACCAAGCTCTGTAGCATGCTCTGGCATTTTGTCGAGCGCACCCAGTGCATGCACTGGACGCGCCCAGAGCGCACGTATTGCAGCCGCACGCCCGAGCCGACACGCTGGCCCCCACGGCTTTGGCCCGCTCTGCAGAACCTTGCCGCGCACTCCCTTTCTCTCCGCTACACGCCAAGCAGCCCCCGCCGCGCCCGGCAGGCCAAGCGCTAGCCGCCGCCGCCGCCCAACAGCCCTGCGCCGTTCAGCGCCACCCAAGCCTCGCCCGCTCGCCACCTGGCCCTTGGATCAGTGCGAGCTCATCCGCAAGCGTGTCTGCTAGCCCTCGTCGCCGCCACGTCGCCCTAGCTACAGAACGTCGGTTCGCCGAAGAGCTTAACCACGGCCGCCGCGGAACCGCCTTGCCACGCTATAAAAGGGAAGCCCCGAGCGTCTCCAAGCCCTCAGGTAGCCTCATGCCGTCTCACTAGCGCCCCCATCGTCACCAATTGGAAGGGAGCAGGTCTTCTTCAACCTCTCCGGTCAGTTCGGCCACCGCCGCCTCCCGGCTCCATTCGGCGCAACCAGAGCTTCCCCCTCTCCGTTCTCTTCACCAGGAACCATCTCATCCTCCCGTGAACTCGTTCCCCTGCTTGACTTTGATCGGGAGCCATCGCCACCACAAACTCACTTTGTCACCGAAGCTTCCCTTCGCCGCGGAGCTCGCCGCCGGCGATTTACTCCTTCGCCAGCAACCCTTCGACCACTGGGAGAAACGCCCCAGCCGTGCGGATCCATCCCCACCCTCGGGGGCCCGCGAGGAACAGCCAAACGCCGGCGACGATCGCCGGAGCCCCGCTCCGCTCGGGTAGAGGAGGGAGACGACGCACGGCGACTGGTCAAACCTGACCAGTGGGCCCCTGGACCCACTGTCAGCGACCCTGCGCCGTCCACGCTGGAGTAAGTGGAGGCGTCATACCCGTAATACGTCTTCTCTACGCGAAAGCGTAATCTCTTCAAAACGTTTTCTTTTCTGTTTTAATTTAAAAACAGATATTGACCAGAACTTTGACTAGCTATAACTTTTTAAATATAAGTCCAAATGAGTTGATTCTTTTTCCTACCTTCTTCAAATTTGATCTAGTTTATTTTAAGATTTATTTAAAAAAATTTCAAACAACTTTTTGGTTCTGTTTTTGAAATATGTGTTAATTCAAATATATTTTCAAATAGGATTTTGGGGAAAGAGAAGAAAACTTTCAAAAGTTTGGAGAGCACCCTGCCTTTCCACACATTGAAGGCAAGCATTCTGAACCCCGGCATAATAATTTTTGGAGTAATCATTGATGCATTTATAACACCATCGCATTTCGAAGGACTTGTTATTTCATGTGATATGATCATATGCATGGGTGCATGTTATTGATTTCCATGCTATTGGAAATGAACACACTTGTGATGATAATCATCCTCATGTGCCTTGCATGCATACCGGTAGGAACCGGGAAAACCTCTGCCTTGGGTAGGCATGAGTTTGTCGCCGGTCACCGTCGGGACGGTTATGTCCGGTATGGCATGGTAAGATATAATGAGTGTTGATTGTATTGGTTGAAATATATTCGTTATACTAATCATGCAGGGAATACTTAAACCTCCTGAGTCGACCGTAGATCGAGTCTTGTTCCAGTAACCCCCATACTTGTTTCGTACTACCACTCGTCTCTACAGCAAGTAGAGTATGGTTCAGTAAGTTGTGAACCTCTTTCTAGCACACACCGTACAGAGAGGCCATGGTGGAAGATACTGGTTGTAACTGGTAGGCAGGCCACCTGGTCCGGGAGCATGGGTGTTTCCGGTTGGGACCAAGAGGGGAGGCCACCCCTTAGAGCGCGCGATATAAGTTTGATCCCATGCTACGCAAGGTTGTAGCCTCCCCACTTAGAGTTTGCTTGACAGGTGTCGTGGGTGATTCCAGACACGTGTGTGATAAGCTGGTGTGTGCAAGTTAGGTGTGTTTTCAACAAAAAGACCGTAGATGGAATTAGTCCCGATGGACTAAAGAAATCCGTTACTCGTGGGTAAAGAGTACACCCTCTGCAGAGAATAAACCTATTCGAATAGCCGTGTCCATGGTTAAGGATTACAGTCTGGGATGGGTCAAGTATCGGTCTTAGTGTCGGTCTTCGGAGGTGAAACTATTAATCCAGAAATGGAATTACTACTTGTGACTGGTGATAACTATGATTATTATTATTTGACTAACCCATGATATTATTGTTATTATCGTGTATCTCTGGGATGGTTCTACCTTCGGGATATTCACTTTGATTGTTTCTTTTAAGCCTTTTATGAGGCGTCGCCCAGACGCCCGACTGTGGCATTTCTTTTAAAGCCCTTTATGAGGCGTCGCTCAGACGCCCGACTGTGGCATTTCTTTTAAAGCCCTTTATGTGGTGCCGCTCAGACGCCCGACTGCAGCTTTTCTTTTTAAGCCTTTTATGAGGCGTCGCCCAGACGCCCGACTGTGGCATTTCTTTTAAAGCCCTTTATGAGGCGTCGCTCAGATGCCCGACCGTGGCATTTCTTTTAAAGCCCTTTATGTGGTGTCGCTCAGACGCCCGACTGCGGCTTTTCTTTTTAAGCCCTTTATGTGGTGTCGCTCAGACGCCCGACTGCGGCTTTTCTTTTTAAGCCCTTTATGTGGTGTCGCTCAGACGCCCGACTGTGGCATTTCTTTTAAAGCCCTTTATGTGGCGTCGCTCAGACGCCCGACTGTGGCATTACTTGTTATTTATTTCATAAATTTCTTTTATACTATCAGGTTATTGCAATTTTATAAATAGCTTGCTTGCACGCATCCGAGAGTTACTTATCTTTTGTGGCTGACGTCATGAGCATAAAATATTTTTCAGCACATCATTGTTATATTATACCTGTGTTCATAATGTTTGCGAGTACATTCAAAGTACTCACTGGCTTGTCCCTGGCTATTGTCTTGGCCAGATTTTCCTGCACGGAGAGGAGCGACGCGATGCCAGCCCCGGAACCCACGCAATGGAGATAGCAGCCTCGCGAAGATAGGAATTTAACCTAGTCAGTTGTTCCCGTGGGGAATGGAGTCCCATAGACACAGATGTTTCACAACCCGCTTCCGCCATCAATCACTAGAAACCATTGGTTGTACCCACAGGCCAGAATGGTCTTGTACTACATATTCTGTATTTTGCTTGGAATTTCTGTATCAAGTTGGAGCCTCATCAGCTAACAGTAATCCTGGGGCTGATGAGAACGGCAGTCTTTTCTGGAAATTTATTACCCAGAAAACCGGTCGTGACAGACTTGGTACCAGAGCCAGGCTGACCATTGGCTAATCCTATCCTAGCCAGGTCAATAAACTAGGCAAACCAACCCACCAGACCTTAACCAAACCCCAGCCAAGCTTCTCGTGCAAGATAGCCACACAGTGACCCAACACTTTTGGCAGTCGGTGCCCAACCTATCAACCTAACCTGTCACTCATGCGCCAGTGACCGGCCCCTAAATAGTCTTTTCTCGCAAGCGTGCGAAGGAAGATTCCGTCCCCTTTTCCCTATAAAAAGGGCGCGCTAGCCCCAAACCAGCACACATAGTCGCTACCCCCAAACCGAGCCACAATGCCTGGACCTATAGTGCACAACGAAACCACCGCAACCAACCTTGGAGGTTTTGTGACCATCCTCGCAAACCTCACCCGTCGTGCCTACGCGTTAGAGGAGCCACCAGAATATGTTGTGTATCAAGGACCCATGAGCGGTGAAGACCGCCAATTCTGGGCCACTGTGCACATTTACGGTAGGAGTCTAGCACCCGAGCGCCCCTACCGGTTCACCGGAAGAACAACTTCCTTTGAGCCACAAGCCATCCAGCTAGCCGCTCGAGAGGCTATAGTTCATCTCAGGCACTTGTCGCCCAGCGTTAACTGTCGCTCGTTCCACTACTACCCCAGACGAGAAGGGTATGGTAGACCACCCCAAGTCGCCAATGGAGACCACGAGACGGACCCCGTATTGTTGCACCTAGTGTGCTATGTAAGTGCACTAGAGGCACTGTTCGACCAGATCACCATTGATCTAATAGCAGCTCGTGGAGAGCTGGTTCGTCCAGCCCCGGCGAGAGAAGAAAACGAGCCCAACACCAACAACCGGGTCGTGCTATTTGGACAACCAATCGAGACCCCGAGATCTGCCCCAGCCATCGGCCAAGGTGCTGCGATAACCCCAGAAGTGCTTCGTAGCATATTGGGAGCACACTCCAACGGGGTTGTGGCCAACAATCCCCGCAATGGTCATTCTCACTACCCCGACCCTGCAGTTCCTCCACCATCTCTGACTAATCCCGGCAGAGAGACACGTGGAGAAGCCTCGACATCCGCCAGGCACGCCCGTTTAGACATAAACGAGGTAGACTGAGCCATATGAGTAGTACCAAGTTTCAATGTATCCTCGCTTTGTAATCATGCGACCGCATATATTAACGCAGCCTGTCTTTGTGCCTCTGTTTTAATAATAGCCTTGCATGTTTGGTCAGCACATAGCTGCATATTCTTCCGGGCACAACTACCAAAACCAGCCCGACAACAACCACAGTAACACATCTCTTTATGAGATATGTGTATCTCTGACACTGACCTGACCTTTGGAGCCAAGCTGGCAAATTTATTACTTTTGCCACGGTAAAACGATCCGGCTCCATTGCTATATAAAGGCCACCTTGTGACCTTACCCAGCAACCCTCACTTTGCGAACAACACTCACGCTTCTTCCTGTCATGCCGAACCCCAGCATTCATCTGAGAACCCCAGATGCAACCCCAGGTAGCTTTGTCAAATTATTGTGGGATTTTACCCGCAGTACCATGGGTTCTACCCAGCCACCCCAGTACGAGCTGTTCAAATCAAGGATCACCCCATCCACCTCGGAATATTGGGCAGCAGTACACATTCCTCCTGTAGACCCCAACCAAGATCCAATAGAAGTTTCCTTCGTGGGGAAATCTATGCCAACCCCACACTTGGCCATAGAAGCTGCTGCGAAAGAAGCGATTGCTCGTCTTTGATCCGCAGTACCCTATGCCCGCGAATGAGGATATTATTACTTTCCAAGTCATGCATCACCCGGAGAAATAACGTCTTTTCCCGGTGGGCGGATTGAGAGAGACCCAGTTCTGGCCAACCTTATCCAGTACATCATTGCTCAAGAGCATTTAAACCAGCGAGTGATGGATTATCTCCAGAGCCTCGCAGATTTAAATCCTCAGATCGCCATCGGCAGACCACTGAAACCCGACCCGGAGAGACGCATACATCGACTGGTCAATCCACTTCCTCCAATAGAAGAAGAATGTATTCCTTTACCAGAGACATTTTATCAGGACCCCGCCCAGTTACCATTTTCATTTTAGACGTCACTACTGTATTTGTTCTATGCAGCATATATTTATGTGTGTGACTTATGTGTAATACCCTGAGTTTGTACGGCAAGTCAATTTTTGGCTTCTGCTCATGTGTGTAGTTTTGTTGTGGTTTACGCTCCTTTAAAGTAACTGTTTTCACCTCGCGAAACCCTGGAGTGAGATTTTCTTTTCCCTGAGTTGCTACATCTACACTTTCTCACGACGTGGATTATTTAATTTCACTCAGCACCACGAGCAGACTCACAACCATAATCATACGGACACATACACTGTTTGCAAAACTTTGCAACGGTGTTACATCCAGCTAATCACCCCCCCTAACAACAGTTAGCACCCGGCATACTTCATCTACTCCTCATGATCACCACCACCACGGAGAGCCAACACCCGAGCCGCAGCATCGCGATACTCGTCGAAGATCATCGCGCACAGGAGCACAAGGAGCCCCAGCAGTGTCGCCAGCCCTCCGCATATCAGGATCACAAACCAGTCCGGCATCGCCTCCGCCATTAGAGCCTCGACCGAGCTTCTGTAAGCAGTAACGGAGAAATAAGGAGGAGGAGAAGTGAGGCCAGGTGTAAGGAGGAAGAGAGAGGCACCCCGGCCGTTTTTATAGCTCGAGCTCGGTGTACGGTGGGCGAAGTCCACCAACGCCGCTCGTCGCCGATCGCCGGTGTTCGGAGTCAAATCCACCAGCAGTGCCGATAGCGCACTGGCCTGCGAGGTGAGTGCACGTTGCACCAGCAGCTAGCACGCCGCGCACTACCACGGTATGGCCTAGATGCCCTACACACTAGGCGTCGCCGGTGGAGAAAGCGCGCGGGAGAGAGGAGGAAGAAAGGTCCAGAGGGAGAAGAAGAGGAGACTGACAGTGGACCCCGGGTCCACCTGTCAGCCAGAGAGAGCACTATGCTCTCAGGTGCGATCAGCGTATATCTAAATTTAGGAGTTATCCTAAATTTATATCCAGCGTAGAAATCGCCCGTTTTTGTTTCGGACCGTAGACTTTTCCGCGCAGCACCAGTTTTCACACGGTGGTTTTTCACCACTTATTGCCCTCTCACTGTAGCTACATCTTTATTGCGTAAATATTCTCTTAACACCGCTTTCAGCAAATCTCGAGGACGAGATTTTTCTTAAGGGGGATAGTATTGTGACACCCCAAAATTTTGGCCTTGTTTTATTAAATTAATTTTTTTTTCAGGAATTAAAACTTTGGATTTCTGAGCTCCATTTTGATTTTTTAAATCATTTCCTTCCCTGTTATGATGAGTTTTTCCCAAAGAGAAAACTTTTCAAATATGTTATTGGACTTGTTTAACCTCTCAAGAAAAACTTTCCTTTTATCAATATAACTAATTAACTAACTTAATTGCTTGATCTTTACTTTCTTGAAAATAGTTTTTTTCAAGGTTAAATGGCCATATTTGAACTACAACCATTTGATAGATTCACTTAAAATTTCCACAAAAATTTGGAGATGTCATGTGATGTTTTTAAATCACTTTTATGCAAAAATATTTTTTCATTCACTAAATATTTTGAGCCCTACTCTCAATTTTTTCTTCTCTGGTCCAGAGTGCATTTTGCACTACAACCTATTTGAGTATTCATTTAAAACTTCTACCAAAATTAAGGGAGGTCAGTAGGAGCCTGTTATCCCTCTTTGTGCAAAAAAAAAACTAATTATGTTCTTTGAAAAATTTGAGTGAATCAACCTCATTTCCATTCTGGACCAACTTGAGGATTTGTACAGCAACCACCATTTTAGTTTCTCCTATACCCTTAACTATTTCTCCTACTTGTAGTCCCCCATGTTAAACCCTTAAGTCCAGGAGCATGCACCATTTAGATCATTTTTGGTTCATGGAATAATGTCATTTATTTCCTGTCCAGAATTGAAGTTTTGTAAAACTTGCACTAACAAGTTTCTTCTTTTGTCCAACTAACATCACCACTCTCTCTTTCATCCACAGAGACACTGATCTGGAGATTTTAGCCACTCCAAGAAATGCCTAAGTGCCCTTGGCATTTTGTCAAACACCTGGTATGCATGGCCAGTTTTGACATGTTTTTGTCTTTGCATTGTGACCTTGCACCTTTGATCAAACCAACATGTCCACTAGACTCCCCGTTCCTCCTAACCTAGGTCTGTTAATTGCCAGTCTCAACCAAGCTCTGTAGCATGCTCTGGCATTTTGTCGAGCACACCCAGTGCGTGCACTGGACGCGCCCAGAGCGCACGTATTGCAGCCGCGCGCCCGAGCCGACACGCTGGCCCCCACGGCTTTGGCCCGCTCTGCAGAACCTTGACGCGCACTCCCTTTCTCTCCGCTACACGCCAAGCAGCCCCCGCCGCGCTCGGCAGGCCAAGCGCTAGCCGCCGCCGCCGCCCAACAGCCCTGCGCCGTTCAGCGCCGCCCAAGCCTCGCCCGCTCGCCACCTGGCCCTTGGAGCAGTGCGAGCTCATCCGCAAGCGTGTCTGCTAGCCCTCGTCGCCGCCACGTCGCCCTAGCTACAGAACGTCGGTTCGCCGGAGAGCTTAACCACGGCCGCCGCGGAACCGCCTTGCCACGCTATAAAAGGGAAGCCCCGAGCGTCTCCAAGCCCTCAGGTAGCCTCATGCCGTCTCACTAGCGCCCCCATCGTCACCAATTGGAAGGGAGCAGGTCTTCTTCAACCTCTCCGGTCAGTTCGGCCACCGCCGCCTCCCGGCTCCATTCGGCGCAACCAGAGCTTCCCCCTCTCCGTTCTCTTCACCAGGAACCATCTCATCCTCCCGTGAACTCGTTCCCCTGCTTGATTTTGATCGGGAGCCATCGCCACCACAAACTCACTTTGTCACCGAAGCTTCCCTTCGCCGCGGAGCTCGCCGCCGGCGATTTACTCCTTCCCCAGCAACCCTTCGACCACCGAGAGAAACGCCCCAGCCGTGCGGATCCATCCCCACCCTCGGGGGCCCGCGAGGAACAGCCAAACGCCAGCGACGATCGCTGGAGCCCCGCTCCGCTCGGGTAGAGGAGGGAGACGACGCACGGCGACTGGTCAAACCTGACCAGTGGGCCCCTGGACCCACTGTCAGCGACCCCGCGCCGTCCACGCTGGAGTAAGTGGAGGCGTCATACCCGTAATACGTCTTCTCTGCGCGAAAGCGTAATCTCTTCAAAACGTTTTCTTTTCTGTTTTAATTTAAAAACAGATATTGACCAGAACTTTGACTAGCTATAACTTTTTAAATATAAGTCCAAATGAGTTGATTCTTTTTCCTACCTTCTTCAAATTTGATCTAGTTTATTTTAAGATTTATTTAAAAAAATTTCAAACAACTTTTTGGTTCTGTTTTTGAAATATGTGTTAATTCAAATATATTTTCAAATAGGATTTTGGGGAAAGAGAAGAAAACTTTCAAAAGTTTGGAGAGCACCCTGCCTTTCCACACATTGAAGGCAAGCATTCTGAACCCCGGCATAATAATTTTTGGAGTAATCACTGATGCATTTATAACACCACCGCATTTCGAAGGACTTGTTATTTCATGTGATATGATCATATGCATGGGTGCATGTTATTGATTTCCATGCTGTTGGAAATGAACACACTTGTGATGATAATCATCCTCATGTGCCTTGCATGCATACCGGTAGGAACCGGGAAGACCTCTGCCTTGGGTAGGCATGAGTTTGTCACCGGTCACCGTCGGGATGGTTATGTCCGGTATGGCATGGTAAGATATAATGAGTGTTGATTGTATTGGTTGAAATATATTCGTTATACTAATCATGCAGGGAATACTTAAACCTCCTGAGTCGACCGTAGATCGAGTCTTGTTCCAGTAACCCCCATACTTGTTTCGTACTACCACTCGTCTCTACAGCAAGTAGAGTACGGTTCAGTAAGTTGTGAACCTCTTTCTAGCACACACCGTACAGAGAGGCCATGGTGGAAGATACTGGTTGTAACTGGTAGGCAGGCCACCTGGTCCGGGAGCATGGGTGTTTCCGGTTGGGACCGAGAGGGGAGGCCACCCCTTAGAGCGCGCGATATAAGTTTGATCCCATGCTACGCGAGGTTGTAGCCTCCCCACTTAGAGTTTGCTTGACAGGTGTCGTGGGTGATTCCAGACACGTGTGTGATAAGCTGGTGTGTGCAAGTTAGGTGTGTTTTCAACAAAAAGACCGTAGATGGAATTAGTCCCGATGGACTAAAGAAATCCGTTACTCGTGGGTAAAGAGTACACCCTCTGCAGAGAATAAACCTATTCGAATAGCCGTGTCCATGGTTAAGGATTACAGTCTGGGATGGGTCAAGTATCGGTCTTAGTGTCGGTCTTCGGAGGTGAAACTATTAATCCAGAAATGGAATTACTACTTGTGACTGGTGATAACTATGATTATTATTATTTGACTAACCCATGATATTATTGTTATTATCGTGTATCTCTGGGATGGTTCTACCTCCGGGATATTCACTTTGATTGTTTCTTTTTAAGCCTTTTATGAGGCGTCGCCCAGACGCCCGACTGTGGCATTTCTTTTAAAGCCCTTTATGAGGCGTCGCTCAGACGCCCGACTGTGGCATTTCTTTTAAAGCCCTTTATGTGGTGCCGCTCAGACGCCCGACTGCGGCTTTTCTTTTTAAGCCTTTTATGAGGCGTCGCCCAGACGCCCGACTGTGGCATTTCTTTTAAAGCCCTTTATGAGGCGTCGCTCAGACGCCCGACTGTGGCATTTCTTTTAAAGCCCTTTATGTGGTGTCGCTCAGACGCCCGACTGCGGCTTTTCTTTTTAAGCCCTTTATGTGGTGTCGCTCAGACGCCCGACTGCGGCTTTTCTTTTTAAGCCCTTTATGTGGTGTCGCTCAGACGCCCGACTGTGGCATTTCTTTTAAAGCCCTTTATGTGGCGTCGCTCAGACGCCCGACTGTGGCATTACTTGTTATTTATTTCATAAATTTCTTTTATACTATCAGGTTATTGCAATTTTATAAATAGCTTGCTTGCACGCATCCGAGAGTTACTTATCTTTTGTGGCCGACGTCATGAGCATAAAATATTTTTCAGCACATCATTGTTATATTATACCTGTGTTCATAATGTTTGCGAGTACATTCAAAGTACTCACTGGCTTGTCCCTGGCTATTGTCTTGGCCAGATTTTCCTGCACGGAGAGGAGCGACGCGATGCCAGCCCCGGAACCCACGCAATGGAGATAGCAGCCTCGCGAAGATAGGAATTTAACCTGGTCAGCTGTTCCCGTGGGGAATGGAGTCCCATAGACACAGATGTTTCACAACCCGCTTCCGCCATCAATCACTAGAAACCATTGGTTGTACCCACAGGCCAGAATGGTCCTGTACTACATATTCTGTATTTTGCTTGGAATTTCTGTATCAAGTTGGAGCCTCATCAGCTAACAGTAATCCTGGGGCTGATGAGAACGACAGTCTTTTCTGGAAATTTATTACCCAGAAAACCGGTCGTGACATTTATATAGACACCGGAGAGGGTTAGGGTTACACAAAGTCGGTTACAATGGTAGGAGATCTTGAATATCCGCATCACCAAGCTTGCCTTCCACGCCAAGGAAAGTCCCATCCGGACACGAGACGAAGTCTTCAATCTTGTATCTTCATAGTCTTGGAGTCCGGCTGGAGGTATAGTCCGGCTACCCGAACACCCCCTAATCCAGGACTCCCTCAGTAGCCCCTGAACCAGGCTTCAATGACGACGAGTCCGGCGCGTTGTCTCCAGCATTGCAACGCGGGTTCCTCCTCCAAATTCTTCATAAAAGTTTGTAAACACCAAGAGTAGTGTCCGGCTCTACAAAATAAGTTTCCACGTATTGCCACAGAGAGAAAATAATATTAACACAAATCTAATCCGCTGACGTATTCCGCAGCGTGACATCACACTACGGCCAAGCCTTTATTCGAATCGTTTTCACTTTTCCACCTCAGCGTGTTTTGCGAGGCGGTTTCCTTGGCACGTCTTGTCAAAGCAGAGATCATGTCCCCTTTATTTACGGGATTCTCATCAATACGGACGTGGGTAACCCAATCGTGCCCGCTAGCATGTTTTCTCGATTAAAGGCGAGTCCCAAACGGTCACGGGGAGGGCTCCTGGTATTCAACCTCTTATAAAGAGACTGTCGGTGTCAAAACCGCCAGATCTCGGGTAGGGGGTCCCGAACTGTGCGTCTAGGCCGGATGGTAACAGGAGGCAAGGAACACGATGTTTTACCCAGGTTCGGGCCCTCTTGACGGAGGTAAAACCCCACGTCCTGCTTGATTAATATTGATGATATGGGTAGTACAAGAGTAGATCTACCACGAGATCAAGGAGGCTAAACCCTAAAAGCTAGCCTATGGTATGATTGTTGTATGATGAAGTTGTCCTACGGACTAAAACCCTCCGGTTTATATAGACACCGGAGAGGGTTAGGGTTACACAAAGTCGGTTACAATGGTAGGAGATCTTGAATATCCGCATTGCCAAGCTTGCCTTCCACGCCAAGGAAATTCCCATCCGGACACGGGACGAAGTCTTCAATCTTGTATCTTCATAGTCCTGGAGTCCGGCTGAAGGTATAGTCCGGCTACCCGAACACCCCCTAATCTAGGACTCCCTCAGTAGCCCCCGAACCAGGCTTCAATGACGACGAGTCCGGCGCGTAGATTGTCTTCGGCATTGCAAGGCGGGTTCCTCCTCCAAATTCTTCATAAAAGTTTGTAAACAGCAAGAGTAGTGTCCGACTCTACAAAATAAGTTTCCACGTATTGCCATAGAGAGAAAATAATATTAACACAAATCTAATCCGCTGACGTATTCCGCAGCGTGACATCACACTACGGCCAAGCCTTTATTCGAATCGTTTTCACTTTCCCACCTCAGCGTGTTTTGCGAGGCGGTTTCCTTGGCACGTCTTGTCAAAGCAGAGATCATGTCCCCTTTATTTACGGGATTCTCATCAATACGGACGTGGGTAACCCAATCGTGCCCGCTAGCATGTCTTCTCGATTAAAGGCGAGTCCCAAACGGTCACGGGGAGGGCTCCTGGTATTCAACCTCTTATAAAGAGACTGTCGGTGTCAAAACCGCCAGATCTCGGGTAGGGGGTCCCGAACTGTGCGTCTAGGCCGGATGGTAACAGGAGGCAAGGAACACGATGTTTTACCCAGGTTCGGGCCCTCTTGATGGAGGTAAAACCCCATGTCCTGCTTGATTAAAATTGATGATATGGGTAGTACAAGAGTAGATCTACCACGAGATCAAGGAGGCTAAACCCTAAAAGCTAGCCTATGGTATGATTGTTGTATGATGAAGTTGTCCTACGGACTAAAACCCTCCGGTTTATATAGACACCGGAGAGGGTTAGGGTTACACAAAGTCGGTTACAATGGTAGGAGATCTTGAATATCCGCATCGCCAAGCTTGCCTTCCACGCCAAGGAAATTCCCATCCGGACACGGGACGAAGTCTTCAATCTTGTATCTTCATAGTCTTGGAGTCCGGCTGAAGGTATAGTCCGGCTACCCGAACACCCCCTAATCCAGGACTCCCTCAGTAGCCCCTGAACCAGGCTTCAATGACAACGAGTCCGGCGCGTAGATTGTCTTCGGCATTGCAAGGCGGGTTCCTCCTCCAAATTCTTCATAAAAGTTTGTAAACACCAAGAGTAGTGTCCGGCTCTGCAAAATAAGTTTCCGCGTATTGCCACAGAGAGAATAATATTAACACAAATCTAATCCGCTGACGTATTCCGCAGCATGACATCACACTACGGCCAAGCCTTTATTTGAATCGTTTTCACTTTTCCACACTCAGCGTGTTTTGCGAGGCGGTTTCCTTGGCACGTCTTGTCAAAGCAGAGATCGTGTCCTCCATTTACGGGATTCTCATCAATACGGACGTGGGTAACCCAACCGCGCCATTTATCATGGCGCTTGGGAGGCAAGCGAGTTTTACTAGGCTGGTGGGGACGCATAGTCGTATCCGCTCATATAAGGGGATAAGGATCCACCTTTTTACCTACGCCTTCTCCCTCCTTTGCCTATCCATCTTCTGCGCCCCCGAGCTCTAGCGCCCAAGCCCGCACTTCCTACCTCAACCTTCTCCAACAATGTCCGGAGCGGGAGGCAAGTGGATGGTCTCCTCTGTCATGGAGGGCCATGTCAAAAGGCTAAGGAAGGCCGGATACCTGTCCAAAGACATCACGCACCGGCTTCCTGAGGAGGGGCAGCTTCTTCCCACCCCAAGGCCCTATGAGAGGGTAGTATTTCTGCCCACTTCCTCCGCGGACTGGGTTTTCCTCTCCACCCATTTGTCCGCGGGCTCATGTTCTACTATGGCCTAGATTTCCACGATCTGGCCCCGAACTTCATCCTCAATATCTCAGCGTTTATCGTCGTGTGCGAGCTTTCCTCTGCATCCGCCCCCATTTCGGCCTCTGGCTGAAGACCTTCAACGTCAAGCCAAAGGTGGTGCGCGGCAACCAGGCGGAGTGCGGAGGTGCCATGGCGGGCAAAATAGCCAACGTCCTATGGCTCGAGGGCTCCTTTGTGGAGACCTTGAAGGGGTGGCAGTCAGGGTGGTTTTACATCACCGAGCCACGCGATCCGAAGTGGACTGCAACCCCTGAATTCCGATCTGGACCCCCTACGCGGCTCACGTCCTGGAAGGAGACGGGCTTGTCGTGGGGCGACGAAGAAGAGGTGACCGGACTGCAAAAATGCATCCAGTCCCTAGTGAACAAGCAGCTCAAGCTTGTCAACGTTGTCCAGGTCATGCTCGTCCGCGGGATCCTTCCGTGTCAAGAATGGGACTTCAATTTGTGGGAGTTCAACCCGGCGCAACACCGAACTCTGAGCAAGCTCTTCGACACGATGTACAAAGATGTCTGGAAGGGGCGAACCAAAGGCGCCGAGGCTCCCACATCCGCCTCCGAAGACCGCGGATTCAGCTTGCAGCATCCTGCTAGCGAGGTAAAATATTTTCATCTTTTACAGGATGTTAAGTTTTCTTCATAGTTTGACTCTATGCGGGATCTAAACTCCCACACCTTTGACAGGATTGGCAGGCGAAGTCCGGACTGATTAACTGTCCGGCTCCCTTGCCCGAAGACCCAGCCCCTACTCTCCTAGTGAAGTTGCTGGTTCCGGCACCTTATGTGGTGCCGGAGAAGGAGGCCAAGAAGAAGAAGAAGGCCACGGGGACTCGAAAGAGTTCCTGGCATATGGTGGTGTCGGACTCGTCGTCTGATGAGTCTGAGACGCACTCCTCCCGTGAAGACGACGAGGAGGAAGAAGAGACTTCTCCCCCTCCAGCGGGGGGAGGAAAGAAGAGGAAGGCCGCCCTAGTAGGGGGGCTGAAGGGTCCAAGAAGAGGAAAACCCCTCCGCCAGAGTACGCCCCCGACGCCGACGAGGACAAAGAGGAGTGGCCGGACAGGGCCAAGCATTCGGCGAAATCGTAAGTGCTCGGATACTAGAGTGACTCATGATATTCCTTTTGTTGCGCAGCTTTCCCTAATGTCGAATATAATCATGCAGCCCGCCCAAGGACGGGCTCGACGAGTCGTTGAGCGGCTCCCTGGATTCATCGGACGTGAATTCAGTTCCGCCCGCTGCCTCGCCCTGTGCTGCGGATGACGCTGAAGTGGCGTCGCGACAAGCTCCGGGGCAAGAGGAGGTGGTCCAGGAGGAGCCGCGAGGCGACCTCCCGGACTTCAGGAGTAAAGGGGACAAGACCCCCCAGGGCTCCAAGTCCGGCTTTAAGCCAGACACCGTGCCGGAATCATCAACGGTTCCGGACCACGGCAGGCGAACTCCTGCCAAGAGGAGCAAGCCTATTGAGCCGGCGTCCTCCGTCCAACCGGAGGCGCCGGACAATCTGCTGGAGGTGCTTAAGGGCGCCTCCATCGACGAGGAGCACCATGCCATCATGAGTATGGTGGCCCAGAAGGTTCGGTCCGCCCAAAGCGGACTTACTGAAGCTTGTACTTGCCTTCTAACAGGCTTCGAGGTAAGTAGAAATATGTAAAAATATTACCGCATAGACAGTAGCCCCTGATGCTCTGTTTGGCGTTCGGAAAGAAAAGCCGAATAGAGGATCTATGCAATATCACAGGAGTCTAACTAAAAAGGAGTCAATATACGTATGCAGGCTTCGCTGCTGGCCACCGCCGCACTGACTGCGGAGGTGGGTGCCCTGAAGCAGGGCCTCGAGCGGACCGAGCAAGAGCTTGGCCTTGCCAAACGACAGCTCGAGGAGAAAGAAGGTAAGAGATACCTTATAGAAAAAATGCCTATAAGAAGACGCAATTGCAAAAAATGACAGGAGTATACTGCTTATTGTAGGGGCCACAACTGAGGTGGCGACCCTCAAGCAGGCGCTATCCGAGGCCAAGAAGAGAGCGGCCACGGAGCGCACCGAGCGGGAGAAATTTGAGGCGCAGCTCAGCGAGGTGCAGCAAGAGCTTCAGGCTCTCATGAAAAAAACATGAGAGTTTGGAGCTCGACTCGAAGACGCGAGCGTCCGAGCATGCTGCGGCCCTTAAAACTGCCAAATCATCCAAGGCCGAAGCCCAGAAGGCCCTCCAGGAATTGGATGCAGTGAAAAAGATAGCGGCGGGTAAGGCATTCTCTATGCAAAGCAGACATGTAAAAGCAAACTACTTGTTACTTACCCGAATCCAGAGCTCTCTAGGGGCATTCGCAGATCTTCCCCGCAGCGTATCCGATGCCACCGCATTCTACTGAGCTGAGGAAGACAGCTCGACGGAGAAGGTGTTCTGGTCTCAGTACACTGAGGCCGGACACCCTATGCCCTTGAGCGACCAGCTGAAGCAGCTGGTCGAGCTCCACAAGGCGGCCGAACAGGCCCTGAAGGGCTTCATAGTTCGGCTGTGGCCTGGAGAGGCCCTGCCTGGGAGCTACTTCGGACTGGTGCGGCGGCTGGTGGAGGCTTGTCCAAGGCTCGAGGTCATCAAGCGCTCCGTCTGCATTGAAGGTGCCCATAGGGCCCTTGCCCGTGCAAAGGTGCACTGGGGTAAGCTGGACGGTGAGAAGCTTGTGAGGGACGGGCCGCCACCGGGGAAGGAGCATCGCAAGCCCGAGAACTATTACAAGGATGTTCTGGCCGGTGCCCACCTTATGGCGGATGAATGCACCAAGGATGTAATTTTTGAATGAACTTGCTCGTGTTATCCTGTGCGCTGAAAACTCGTTCATATGCGCTAAGCAATGCTTGAATTTAAAATATTACTTTCTGTGTGGCCGTTTATCAAAAAATTGAGAGATGGCCAGTCGTCGGCTTCTGCCCCCATGCCACTAGTGCTGGGGTGTTCGGGATAAACCTGAGCGCTCTTTTTCCCATGATTGGGTCCGTCGAGGGAGGCGCTCAGCACAACGAACAAGGCAATCGGACTTTAATGCTTGAACACTCTCACTTAGCCATAGAACTCTATAATTTTAAATTTCGGCGAAGCCCCTAGTATTCGGAAGACCGAGTTTGGGGCGCTATCCACGCCTTGGCCGGACAAAGCCGGTTCCTCGCTTGAAGCGGCATAAGTCTTTAAGGACTCTAAAAACCTCTCGAACAGCGACCGATCTCTCGCCTCATCATGACAATCAGTTTTAGCTTTCTCTACGGAGGTGCTCAGCCCAGCTCAACTGGGGCACAATCGTAGTTGTTCTCCTAGTGCTACCTTAGCCGATATAGCGGAACGTAAGGCACCAAAACATAGGAGCCGGGCAAACCCAACTATTGACCCAAACTATGATTCGGAGCCAATGCATATAGTGCTATAAGTTCGGGGTGCCGCACTTGTGAAAGTGTACGGACTTCTCACGCCATATTTATGGGTACTGAAGCCCCTGGCGTATTTTTGCCGTACCACAGTCTACGGATGCAACATGTTATTGATAAACATATATATAAAAAGATGATAATGCAAAAAATAGACAAAAAGCTATGCATTGTTTATAGAAAGGCTGCTATGAAAGCGGAACGATACAAGTAGTGCGATAAGCAGGAGAAATTGGACTATTTAACATGTCCTGGCCAGGGGCAGGCCGCGGATTTGTATTAAAAAATAGGTATACTGCTCGCAATAGAGACCACCTAGGAGTTCCATAATGCGGCGTGGTTTGTCTGCTTTCCTGGATCTTGCATCGTTTGTGCGGCAGTTGAATTGCCGAACGGGTCATCCGAAGTATGGAGTCCTGAGAGTAAGGGAAGAAAAGAAAAAAAAGGAATCCGACAGCCCCTGGTGCGGTTTAAGCCGTATTACGGGCGTGCCGTGATAGTGCCCCTTCCCCTGTGCCCATGGTAGTTCAAGAGCGTAGTTATGTACGCGAAGCACTGGTTTCACTATATCGCGAGGGCTAGGGTTGGGGCCGCATTGCTACGCTAGCTCAGAACGTGCCAGGCGGTCTTGTTGTAGGGTACTTCGGGCGCGCTTGATAGTGTCCGGCTTTTTGAAGGCCGAACTGGAGAACTGCCTAGAGAGGCTGCTTTGTACTTCTGCTGCGAGCACTGCCGTGTGCTCCTCCATTCGGAGGGAGCGTTCGGTGTTCCCATTGATTGTGATTACTCCTCTAGGGCCTGGCATCTTGAGCTTGAGGTATGCATAGTGCGGTACCGTGTTGAATTTTGCGAATGCGGTTCACCCGAGCAGTGCATGATAGCCACTGCGGAACGGGACTATGTCAAAGATTAACTCCTCGCTTCGGAAGTTATCCGGAGATCCGAAGACCACTTCTAGTGTGACTGAGCCTGTACAGTTGGCTTCTACACTTGGTATGATGCCTTTAAAGGTCGTTTTGTGGGCTTGATCCTCAAGGGATCTATGCCCATTTTTCACACTGTATCCTGGTAAAGCAGGTTCAGGCTGCTGCCGCCGTCCATGAGGACTCTTGTGAGATGAAATCCATCAATGATTGGGTCTAGAACCAATGCGGCGAAGCCGCCGTGGCGGATTCTAGTGGGGTGGTCCCTTCAATCGAAGGTGATTGGGCAGGAGGACCATGGGTTGAACTTTGGGGCGACTGGCTCTATCGCATATACGTCCCGTAACGCACGCTTCCGCTCCCTCTTGGGGATGTGGGTTGCGTATATCATGTTCACCGTCCGCACTTGCGGGGGAAATCCCTTCTGTCCACTGTTGTTCGGCGGCCTGGGCTCCTCCTCGTCGTCGCTATGCAGCCCCTTGTCTTTGTTTTCGGCTCTTAACTTGCCTGTCTGCTTAAACACCCAACAGTCCCTGTTGGTGTGATTGGATGGCTTTTCGAGGGTGCCATGTATCTGGCACAAGCAGTCGAGTATTCGGTCCAAACTGGACGGGCCCTGAGTATTTCTTTTGAATGGCTTTTTCCGTTGACCGGATTTGTAGCCTCGGAATTTGGCATTAACTATCGTATCATTGTTGCTGTCGCTGTTAACGCGGCGCTTTTGTTTGTTCCGACATGACCTGTCGCTTTTGTCCTTGGTATTCGAATTACCAGGGTTCTTGGTTAAATTGTTGCTGCGAGCTAGCCAGCTATCTTCTCCCACGCAAAAGCGGGTCATGAGTGTCGTGAGGGCTGCCATAGATTTCGGCTTTTCCTATCCTAGGTGTCGGGCAAGCCACTCGTCACGGATATTATGCTTGAAGGCCACTAAGGCCTCTACGTCCGGACAGTCGACTATCTGGTTTTTCTTTGTTAGGAACCGTGTCCAGAATTGCCTGGCCGATTCCTCTGGCTGCTGAATTATGTGGCTTAGGTCATCGGCGTCCGGTGGTCGCACATAAGTGCCCTGGAAGTTGTCAAGGAATGCGGCTTCCAGGTCCTCCCAAGAACCGATTGAGTCTGCTGGCAAGCTGTTAAGCCAATGCCGGGCCGGTCCATTAAGTTTGAGTGGGAGGTATTTGATGGCGTGTAGATCATCACCACGGGCCATGTGGATATGAAGGAGATAATCCTCAATCCATACCGCAGGATCTGTTGTGCCATCGTACAATTCGATGTTTACGGGTTTGAAGCCCTCAGGGATTTTATGATCCATTACTTCATCTGTGAAGCATAGTGGGTGTGCGGCGCCTTTGTATTGGGCTATATCGCGACGCAGTTCGAAGGAGCTTTGTCTATTGAGCTTGGCCCGGCCGGATTTATTGCATCTGGAGTGACGATCACCGTCACGTGCTGTGGGGCGCCTGCGCAATCCGTAGATCGATCTTGTTTGCCTTTCCTTGTCCTCCAGTATGTCGCGCAGGTCGGGTGCATTTTCCCGTGCCTTAGTATGCTTGGCGCGGTGTCGGGGCATTGCTTGAGTGAACGGCCAAGAGGCCTCTCTGTCGCGGCCATGAGGTGGCCGGTCGGCCATGTCATGCGCTGGTGATGTAGGTGCTTCCTCCTCTAGTCGGGGTAGCAGCCTGCGCTTTGGGTAACTCTTGGAGGGGCGTTTGAGTTCATACTCTTCGGCCGCAAGGACTTCCGTCCATCTATCAGCTAGCAAATCCTGATCAGCTCTAAGCTGTTGCTGCTTTTTCTTGAGGCTGCTTGCCGTGGCCGTAAGCCTGTGATTAAAACGCTCTTGTTCGGCGAGATCCTCTGGCACGACGAACTCATCGTCGTCGAGGCTTGCCTTGTCTTCGGAGGGAGGCGTATAATTATCGTCCTCAACCTCTTGGTCCGCCGCCCTCTCGTGAGGGCTGGCTTCTCTGTCCTCCTGTGCTGAATCTTGCTGGAGGGGGTGTTCTTCGGCTCTATCCGAAGTAGTATTATCTCCCATGCCGGAATCACCGTTTTTGCTTTGGCAGGATTTAGAGCGGCGCCGCTGACGCCGGCGCTTGGGCTGTTTCTTAGAGGTATCGTCCCTCGTTGTTCCATCGCCATCTCCATCCTTTGGAGTGTCCAACATATATATGTCATATGACGAGGTCGCCTTCCAGCACCCTACAGGTGCTGGTTCTTGTTCGTCTCCTGCATCGTCGTCCATGTCGTCGATGTCTCCGCAGTCGAAGTCAAGCATGTCGGTTAAGTCGTCGACAGTGGCTACCATGTGGGTGGTGGGTGGGTTTTGAATTTCTTCATCGTCCGTATCACAACCTTGCTGACCGTAGTCCGGCCAGGGCTCTCCTGATAAAGAGAGAGACCATAGAGAATTTAGGATGTCGCCGAAGGGCGAGTGCTGAAAGATGTCCGCGACGGTGAACTCCATTATCGGCACCCAATCGGATTCGATCGGCAGGGGCGTGGGGGGCTCAGACTTCGGAGAGGAATCCGGCTCCTCGGAGTCACGGGACATACGGAGTGCGGGGCTGGAGTTCGGCTCGATCGCCTCTGAGATTGCAGCCCCTGAGGCAGCGTCCAACTGCTGATCCTCGACGGCGCTGTAGGCTCTGAATCAATGGTCGGAACCGATGCGTGTGCGGCCTCCAAGGCGCTGTTCGGCGGCAGAGCTATATCATGCCCATCGAGACAATGCGGCGCGCTTGGCTGTGGCTCGAATCTGTCGAAGATCAAGTCCCCGCGGATGTCAGCCGTGTAGTTTAGGCTTCCAAACCTGACCTGATGGCCAGGGGCGTAGCTTTCGATCTGCTCAAGGTGGCCAAGCGAATTGGCCCGCAGTGTGAAGCCGCCGAAGACGAAGATCTGTCCGGGGAGAAAAGTCTCACCGTGGACTACATCGTTGTTGATGATCGAAGGAGCCATCGGGCCTAAAAGCGACGACACAGAGGAACTCTCAATGAAAGCACCAATGTCGGTGTCAAAACTGGTGGATCTCGGGTAGGAGGTCCCGAACTGTGCATCTAGCCCGGATGGTAACAGGAGGCAAGGAACACGATGTTTTACCCAGGTTCGGGCCCTCTTGATGGAGGTAAAACCCTACGTCCTGCTTGATTAATATTGAGGATATGGGTAGTACAAGAGTAGATCTACCACGAGATCAAGGTGTCTAAACCCTAAAAGCTAGCCTATGGTATGATTGTTGTATGATGAAGTTGTCCTACGGACTAAAACGCTCCGGTTTATATAGACACCGGAGAGGGTTAGGGTTACACAAAGTCGGTTACAATGGTAGGAGATCTTGAATATCCGCATCGCCAAGCTTGGCTTCCACGCCAAGGAAAGTCCCATCCGGACACGGGACGAAGTCTTCAATCTTGTATCTTCATAGTCCTGGAGTCTGGCAGAAGGTATAGTCCGGCTACCCGAACACCCCCTAATCCAGGACTCCCTCAGAGACCAAGGCCTTACTCCTTTTCTCCAATCTCATAACAAGTTCGCCCGTCGCCTCGAGTTCCAACACCCTAGGCTCCAGATTCCAAGCGCTTCGGACCTTCGACAATGTCCGGTTCCTACCTTCAAGGCCGATGGATGCCCTCCTCCATCACGGAGGAGGACGTGCTAAAGTTGAGAGAGGCTAAGTTCTTGACCGCCGAAATTTTGCATAGGTTGCCCGCTCAAAGGTAGGCCATTCCCAGTCCCCAGCCCGGTGAGAGCATAGTGTTCAAGTCTCACTTCCTTCGGGGGTTAGGCTTCCCGATGGATCCCTTCGTGAGGGGGCTGATGTTCTATTATGGGCTGGAATTTCATGACTTAGCTCCGGAGTCCATCCTCCACATTTTCTCATTCATCGTTGTGTGCAAAGTGTTCGTCCGTGTTACTCCTCACTTCGGATTATGGCTCAAGACTTTTGGAGTGGAGCCGAAGATGATCGAGGGATAGCATGCAGAGTGTGGAGGTGCTGTCATAAGTAAGAATGCTGATGCTCCATGGCCCGAGGGCTCCTTTCAAGAGGAGCTAGGCTTGTGGCAACGAGAGTGGTTCTATATCACCGCTCCCAGGAGCACCAAGTGGGTGGCGCCTCCTTCCTTCCGCTCGGGTCCCCCACCACGGCTAGTAATCTGGAGGGACCACGAGCTCTCCAGCATTTTATGGGCGCAACGCTCGTGGAGATGTATAAAATGTTCTTCGGATCATAAGCAATGTGTCCGGATTTGACCGAGGACGCAGGTTTAAGCTGCAATCACCCGGATACTCAAGTACGTAACCTTGTGCCCGGACTCGCTATCCGTAAAATTGTCATAAATTCGCCCCTAAAAGAGCTGTCCTTTTAAACAGGAGTGGATAGCGAACGCAAAGCTGATCAGGTGTCCGGCTCCCCTTCCTGAGACCAGGCCGGATCCCGTGCTAGTCAGGATGTTGAAGATCGTGCCTTTGGAGGGAAGTGAGGGGGAGGACAAGGAAACTATGGCCTCCTCGAAGGAGGCTACTCCGAAGGGAAGAACAGACAATTCTTCTCCTAAGGGGAAGAAGAGGGCCGCCTCTGACGACCCGGAGATCATAGCCTCAAAGCGGGGGAAAAGTCCTCGTCAGAGGGTCCGACACCGGGGAGATCCTCGGCCGAACTACGCCCTCAAAGGGATCAGCCCTCCAGCGAGCCGTAAATAGAGAAAGATTTTCCTTTAGAGGGATGAGAGAAATCCTTGCCTTTTATCTGAGAGGATTAACCGAAATTTTACTTTGTAGCTCAGACCTCAGCCCTTCTCAGCAGAGCTCGTCTTTGGGGGATCTTCTTCCGGAGATGATGGAGAGTGGAACGCCTCCCCCTGCTGTACCGCCTAGCGAGGCGGGCGACCCTGAGGTGTCGTCGCGGAGGGTTTCTCCAAATACGGTAGGGGTGGAAGGTAGCCATATGTCCCCCCAAGGTTCTCCGCATCCGGCCTTCGATGGAGGTCATAGGACGAGTCCGGCACCGTCCGATGCGCGGTCGGAGGAGCTGATGATTCTGCTGGGGCGAGCTTCTATCTAAGAGGAGCACCGTGCATTGATGGGTACGGTGATTGGAAGGATTTCGACCGTGGAAAGTAGATTGCATGAGGCCCTCAGAAGTTTGCTTACGGGTTTTGAGGTACGTTTGATAATGTACTTCTTTGTCAGTTGCGCATAAACAAGATGCACCCTGTGTAGATAGTAGCCCCTGAGACTCTATGCGTTGTCAAAATTGACGGCGCGTAGAGGATCATAATCCCAGGTCTAAAATGTCGCCTTTGTATACAGGTGGCGAAGTGTCCGGAATCGAGCCGAACTGATGATTTTGCCGAACTAAAGAGGCAACTTGATGTGCAGATGCCGACATCGCGCTCGTCAACGAGCAGCTTGATGAGGCTCAAGGTATGCAATTCCTCGGGCGGCATCTGGTAAGAGGAGCTTTATGCCAGTATCTTACAATGTGTGTGCTTGACGCAGATGGTGCGGCCGCCATGGAGAGTCTTCGGGAGGAACTTCCCCGAGCTAAGGAACAAGCCAGGAAAAGTGATGTGGCTACCGAGAAGGCCCTTGAAGAGCTGAGAGCCAAACAGGCTACTCACTGCCGAAGCAAGAAGGAGATGGCCGTGATGGCCGTGAAGTTAAAAAGTGCTGCTGACCGTTGCAAGTTTCTTGAGAAAGAAGACCAGGCGAGACAGACGGACTTAGAGAAGGCCGTTGCTGATGCCAAGGATGCTCGATCTGCGATGAGAGCTGCGAAGGAGGAGCTGCGTCAGGCCGGACAGATTGCGGCTGGAAAGCCCTTTATGCTGTGGAGGAAGTTTTGCGATCCGAAGTTTGCTCCATTGGACTGGATGTGGAGTGCGGAGGATGCCTATCTGGATTTGGCAGCGAGTGTTGCTGATGCGACCGAATACTTTCGAGATCAAGAAGATCGCGAAGTGGAAAGGCTTTTCTGGTCGCAATTCCAGAATCCAGAGCGTCCACTGGCATTGGACGATCGTCTGGCTCAATGGGCCGAACTGAATAGATTGTCCGGACTCGCCATGAAGTACGTCATGGGTCATCTGTGGCCGGGGAGATCGGAGCCGAAGAGTTATTTCATCTTGGTGCAGCAATTCCTTGACGCGGTGCCACATATCAATGCGATGAAGAGGTCAGCATGCATAGAGGGCGCACGGATGGCTCTTTCTCGTGTCAAGACATACTGGGCAGAGATGGAGACCACCGTTGTTGTATCCCGAGATTCGGACAAAAGCCGATTACCCTCCAAGCACTATTTTTAGGAAGTCCTTGAAGGCGCTCGTGTAATAGAGACGCAGTGCTCGAAGGATGCTATGTTCTGATAGCATATGTAATTATAAAGCAATATTTTGATGAATTGTAGTAGCCTTTTATACTTGTGCCTTCAAGTATTTGGAACACCTCCTGTGCGGCCGTTTTAAGATATATGTACAAAATCTGAAAATTGCAGTCGTTGGCTTCAGCCCCCACGCACATAGTGCGGGGGTGCTCGCAGAAGGCGCATTTTCACACTTAATCCAACATCTTGGTCCTACAAAGGAGGTGATAGCGCAGCGAGCTAGGCAACTGGACTATAATGCTTTAACACTTTCACTTAGCCATAGGAGCTTGACAATGGGACTATTTAGGTAGCCCCTGGTGGCGACTGCGCTCGCCCGAATTCGGGGCGCGTATGTGCCTGGCCGGGAAATGGCCCTTCGTTAATTCGGAGGAATCCTACAGATTCTGGAGAGTCATCGAGTGGTTGACCAGTCTCACGCCATATCATGACAGTTGATTTTCGGCTTTCTCTACTGAGGTGCTCGCCTGGCTGAACCAGGGCACAATCGCAGTAGTTCTCCTGGTGCCGCCTTAGCCGATAGAGCGGAACATCAGGCGGCCGAACACAGGAGCCGGGCAACCCAACATTTGACCAAAATCATGACTCGGAGCTGATGCATATAAGGCCAAACTCGCGACGCCGAACACTCCCTAAGGTATTCGGTCTTTATGAGAGCGGGCAAGGTAACGCTCTGAGGTATAAGCCCCTAGTGTCCAGGTACGCGCAACAATTCTGACGTGGCCACATGCTAAGATGCCAGCCTCCTCCTTGGTCATAGAACCAGGGGATGTGTATAAACAAGAGACAGTAAAAAAGGTTTACGCAGGGTCTTAATCTGAAAAGAGTCCTTGGAACGGGTCCCTACTGCACGTCTGCGCCTGTGTCTCCGTTGTGCCGTATCCTGGACGGGCGCAACACGATGTTCATCTGTAAAAAGAGAGCAACTAAGTTGAAAAAGGGGCGTGCCGAACAAAAGTTATATGAAATAAACAAAGTGTAAAGTAAAATATGAAAAATTGAGCTTTATTGTCTCTTATTTTATACGTGTGAAGCCCCTAGTGCAGGGGGATATGGCCACTAAGCCTTTATCAACATACTTTTTTGCCGGACTCGTCTATCCGTGTCCGTGGTCTTAATGACCTGTTCCGATGTTCTGGCTGGTGAAGCCATTGTATTGTGGGGCTGTTAAAGCGGCCGCACAATCCTCCGCTTGGGGGAGGTGTTCTCACTGCTTCCACTTTAAGGAGATGATGCCGCATGGACCGGGCATCTTAAGCGTAAGAGATGCATAATGCGGTATTGCGTTAAAGCGGGCGAAAGCTTCGCGTCCCAGTAGTGCTTGATAGCGACTTGAGAATGGGACGATGTGGAAAGTCAGCTTTTCGCGACGGAAGTTATCGGCAGAGCCGAAAATAACCTCGAGCCAAAGAAAACCCATGCAATGGGTGTCCGGACCTGGCGTTACTCCTTGAAAGGAGGTTTTTCTGTGGCGAATTCTTTTTGGGTCGATTCCCATGTGGCGGATTGAGTCCTGATATATCAGGTTGAGTCTGCTGCCACCGTCCATAAGGACATTTGAGCACTGGAGTCCACCAATTATTGGATCGAGTACCAGGGCAGTCCAGCCTGGGTTCCTGACACTTCTAGAATAATCGAGATGATCGAAGATGATTGGTTTTGACAACCAGTGGCGGGATTCCTTTGGAATAGGCCGTGGGGCGCGTCCCTTTATGGGCGCCGCACGTTTTGTTATGTGGAGTAAGTTTACTGTTTTTACTTCTTGTGGGAAATTCTTTTGCTTCCTGGTACTTTGCTTTTGGGGTTCGTCCTCGTCTTCGCTTGGTGTGTCGAGCCCCTTGTGTTCGGCGTTGAGTCTGCCGGATTGTTTGAAAACCCAAAAATCTTTGTGGGTATGGTTAGCAGGCTTTCCGAGAGTGCTGTGAATTTGACATATCCTATCCAAGATTTTGTTTAGGTTGGATAGGTCATCCCTGTTATCGTGGAGGGGCGGCTTTTTCTGATTCTGTCGTGAGCTTTTGAATCCGGCGTTGACTGCCGTGCTCCTCGGACTTTTTTCCTTAGTCCGGCGACAGTCCTTATTGCGTCGCGGTTTTCCATTTCCATCCCTAGTTTCGGATGTACTTGGGTCACTGGTGCTGCATCTTGCCAACCAGCTGTCCTCTGCTGCGCAAAAGCGGGTCATGAGGCTTGTTAGTGCGGCCATTGTTCTTGGCTTTTCTTGGCCGAGGTGTCTGGCGAGCCATTCGTCTCGGACATTATGCCTGAAAGCCGCTAAGACTTCAGCGTCCGGACAGTCGACTATCTGATTCTTTTTAGTAAGAAATCTATTCCAGAATTGCCGAGCTGACTCTCCGGGCTGTTGAGTTATGTGACTAAGATCGTCTGCATCCGGAGGGCGGACATAGGTCCCTTGAAAATTTGCTCGGAAAGCGTCCTCGAGCTCTTCCCAACTTCCGATTGTGTTTTCAAGAAGGCTTTTGAGCCAATGCCGGGCTGGCCCTTTAAGCTTGAGGGGTAAGTATTTTATGGCGTGGAGGTCATCTCCTCTAGCCATATGTATGTGGAGGATATAATCCTCGATCCAGACTCTAGGGTCTGTTGTTCCATCATATGCCTCTATGTTTACGGGTTTGAATCCCGCTGGAAATTCATAATCCAGGACCTCATCGGTGAAACATAGGGGGTGTGCGGCACCCCTGTATTTGGGTGTGCCGGATTCTGATAATGGCTTTACTGCATTGCTTATGAGAGCTTGCTTTCTTGGCCCGTAAATGAACCTGGCTGGGCCATGATGCGAATCCTTAAGTGGGTCGCATGCCGGCTTAAGTGCGGCGTTGCTTGCTGCTTTATGTTGGCCATGGGGTCGTCTATCCGACCATGTGGCTTTCTCACTTTTGGAATGCGAGGGCTCTAAGGCCTCCTCGTCGAATTCAGGCAGTAGCTTTCTCTTCGGATAGCTTTTAGTGCGGCGACTGTCGCCGTATTTGTCTGCGGTATTCATTACTTTACTCCATCTGATCCTGAGTGCATCTTCCGCAGTTTTTAGCTTCCGCTTCTGCTTTTTCAGGCTGCGTGCAGTTGCAACGAGCCGTTTGTGGAGGTTCTTCTGCTTCGTGGGCTTGTCCGGTGTAGGGTCGTCCGGAATGCCATTTTCGCCGGGGGAGGGATGTTCGGTTTCTCTATCCGGGTTGTCCTATTGGGACGGTTGCTCTAAGGCATGCTCGTCGTCTACCGGCTCATCCTGCTCTATGGTTGGGTCTTTATCGAGGCGGGGCTTGGGTCGGTGTTTACGCCGACGCTTTGATGGTTTTTCGAGAGATCGATCACTCTCTACATCCCCGTTTTCCTCGTTGTTGCTTCCTTTAGGGGTATCCACCATGTACACATTGTGAGATGAGGTGGCTGTCCAATGCCCTATAGGCGTTGGTTCTTGGTTGTCTCCTGCATCGTCGTCCATACCGTCGATGTCTTCGGAGTCAAAGTCGAGCATGTCGGTTAAGTCGTCGACAGTGGCTACGAAGTGGGCGGTGGGTGGGTTTTGAATATCTTAATCATCCAAATCCCATCCTTGCTGACCGTAGTCCGGCCAGGGCTCTCCTGATAAAGAGAGAGACTTTAGCAAATTCAGGATGTCGCCGAAGGGCGAGTGCTGAGAGATGTCTGCGGTGGTGAACTCCATTATCGGCGCCCAATCGGATTCGATCGGCGGGAGCTCGGGGGGCTCGGAGTTCGAAAAGGAATCCGGATCCTCGGAGTCACGGGACATGCGGAGTGCGGGGCTGGAGTTCGGCTCGATCGCCTCTGAGATCGCAGCCCCTGAGGCAGCGTCCAACCGCTGATCCTCGATCGGCGCAGTATGCTGCGAATCAATGGTCGGAAACGATGCGTGTGCGGCCGCCAAGGCACTGTTCGGCGGCAGAGCTATATCATGCCCATCGAGATAGTGCGGCGCGCTTGGCTGTGGCTCGAATCCGTCGAAGATCAAGTCCCCGCGAACGTCAGCCGTGTAGTTTATGCTTCTGAACCTGACCTAATGGCCAGGGGCGTAGCTTTTGATCTCCTCAAGGTGGCCAAGTGAATTGGCCGGCAGTGCAAAGCCACCGAAGACGAAGATCTGTCCGGGGAGAAAAGTCTCACCCTGGACTGCATCGTTGTTGATGATCGAAGGAGTCATCGGGCCTAAAAGCGACGACACAGAGGAACTCTCAATGAAAGCACCAATGTCGATGTCAAAACCGGCGGATCTCGGGTAGGGGGTCCCGAACTGTGCGTCTAGGCCCGATGGTAACAGGAGGCAAGGAACACGATGTTTTACCCAGGTTCGGGCCCTCTTGATGTAGGTAAAACCCTACGTCCTGCTTGATTAATATTGATGATATGGGTAGTACAAGAGTAGATCTACCACGAGATCAAGCAGGCTAAACCCTAGAGCTAGCCTATGGTATGATTGTTGTATCATGAAGTTGTCCTACGGACTAAAACCCTCCGGTTTATATAGACACCGTAGAGGGTTAGGGTTACACAAAGTCGTTTACAATGGTAGGAGATCTTGAATATCCGCATCGCCAAGCTTTCCTTCCACGCCAAGGAAAGTCCCATCCGGACACGGGACGAAGACTTCAATCTTGTATCTTCATAGTGCTGGAGTCCGGCTGAAGGTATAGTCCGGCTACCCGAACACCCCCTAATCCAGGACTCCCTCAACGACTACAAGTAACTCTTTTGAGGTGGCGCACACGAGTCCACATATTCACCATATCAATACACCACTATAGATCCGCTCCCGTCTCCCTACGAGAACGCCATCCATAGGACTCACGCTTATCTTGCGCATTTTAGAGTATCCACTTTCACTTGTCTATGAACTGTACAGGCAACCCAGAAGTCCTTTACCGCGGACACGGCTATTCGAATTAATCATTATAACCCTGTAGGGGTGTGCTTCTTCACACATGTTTCCACCACTTAGCGTCTGCACACGACATGTACTCGACAGACTTCAAGCGAAAGCCGACGTGGGTGTAGACCATGACCTGACTAACCACACAAGTCTCTAGTCCATGTTTATCGCCTATTCGGGTTCCATCTGCGAGGACATCCGGCCGGAGTTTCGCTCACAGCCCCAAACGATGTGTGCAGGGTTCCCGAGACACCAAACGAGTGCCCGGTACACCGTGCCATGGTGTATCTACCGCATCATAGCCCACCCCTAGGGTCAGCGCTATGCACGGCCTCCAACACAAATCCTACAAACACTAGAAACTAGTTGCAACTCCTGGATAGAGGGCAGGGGCGGTTAATAAGTCGAGCGGGGTCATATTTCAGGGCCCAACATGTGGTAGTAGCTGGTCATGGATCACAAACACAGAACTCAGTTCCTGAGGACGGTTTCAATGAGACAACCCACCATGTACTCCTACATGGCCTCTCACCGCTACCTTTACCAAATCATGTTCACACACTTAGCTCACACAGTAGGACATGTTCATCACCATTCCAATTCATCCCAGCTGAATCAGACCTGACTCAACTCTAAGCAGTAGCAGGCATGACAAACAAGCCTGAATGAGTAGGCACATCAGGGCTCAAACAACTCCTACTCATGCTAGTGGGTTTCATCTATTTACTGTGGCAATGGCAGGTCATGCAAAGGAAAGGGGTTCAACTACCGCAGCATGTAACAGTTGAATCGTTGTTGTCCTAATGAAGTAAAAGAGAGCAGGAGCGAGAGAGTGGAATTGTATCGGAATGAACAGGGGGGTTCTGCTTGCCTGGCACTTCTGAAGATAGTATAGCTCTTCATCGGTGTCATCGAACTCATCGTCGAAATACGTCTAGCTAGAGGGGACAACCACCGGCAACAGAGAGGAAACACAATCAATGCAATGCACAATATGATGCATGATCATGACATGTCAATATGAGTGAGTTGGGCTAATGCAACTAGCAACAGGTTAAATGGAGTTGGTTTGAACCCTGGGTTCAAATTCAAACTCCATATGTAATTTCTTAAATGCCATTTAATTGAATTGTCCTAAACAGCAGCCATAAGTTGTTCTATCATGCATGAAGGTTATACAGATGGATAGATTGGATTTTTCTGATCATTTTTCATATATAACTTATTTCATTCTGAGTTACAGATTAATTTCTATGAATTTTAGAAGTTTTAGCTATTTTCTGGAATTTCCTGAATAAGAATAAATCCAGAAAAAGGTTAACTGCGTCAGCATGATGTTGGGGTGACGTCCGCAAGTCAAAGGCGCCAGCCCAGGTCAAACCTAATGGCTGGGACCCACATGTCAGCGTAGCAACTAACTAGCAGAGCAGTTAGTGTTACGTTAGTACTAACCTAGGTTAATTAGGGCCTGGGCCCACTGGTCAGTGTCTAAACTAACTGCCAAGGTCAATTAGCACTAATCTAAATCTAACTAAAGATTGACAGGGACTGGCCCGCACGTCAGTGACCCTGGGGGGGGGGTCAAACCCCAGGTCAAACGAGTCAACCTCGCCGGACTTGGTCCACAGCTCGTCGCTGGCGACGCCAGAGATGGCGGAGGTGCTCGGAATCGCAGCTCAGGCGACCAAATGAGCGGTGGAGAGGCTCTACGGGGATCTGGCGATCACGCGCATCTAACGGGGCAAGTGGGAGCAGCTGGGTTGGACCGAGCTCGTCGAAAGCGAGCTCGCGGCGGCGGCCGGAGTTCGGCCAACGGCGGTTTGTGTGTTACGGGGCATGTCCGGAGCCGTGGATGGTTGTGATCGAACCGCGGGTTTGCAGCGAGTGCAGCTGTGGGCTCGGAGGCATGCTTGCACGACCGTGGTCGTGGTGGCTACATGGCCGGTGGTGAGGAGCTATCGGCTCCGATGGCCATGGTGGTTAGAAGGCGCGGACGAGCACGGGGAGAGAGGGGAAAGGGGCAGGGGCTCACCGCGATTCCAGTAGAGGCAACGGCGAGGCCGAGGAGGGGCTGGAGCTCGCCTATCCCCGGTGAGTTCGCCGGCGGTCACAGGTTGAAGACGAGGTAGGGGACAACGCTGCAGGGCTTCCGATGGGGCGTGGCTCGGTGAGGGGGTGGAGGACGAAGAGGCGGAGCTTCTGGCGCGTCGGCGAGGCGTGGGGTGGTCGGTGGCCATGGCTACGGCGAGCGGCGGCTGCGGCTGCGCTCGGGTGGTGCGCGCGAGAGGGACAGGGGAGGGGATGAGCATGGGGGGGGGGAGCGAGAGGGCCTGGGGGGTGCGTGGCGTCTCCAGCCAGCTCCAGGCAGTCGGCGACAAGCAGGAGGAGGCGTGGCGAGCTCTGCGGTGTCGCAGTGTCCCTCCTCTGCCTACTGGAAGAGGTAGGCGATGACTGGCACCAGGCCAGTGGGCTGGGTCGTGCTGGGACAGGCCAGGTAAGCGCCAGGTAATGTATCTTCTCTCTCTCTGCTTTTCCTATTTTAGTTTCTGTTTTCTATTATTCTGTAGTCTTTAGGGCTTTATTAAAAATGTCAGGGCATTTCCAAAAATCATGAAACTAATCATGGTACTGTTTAGAATATATCCAATAGTAAATATTTTAGTTTATGATTATTTGAGCATTTAAAATATTTTATAGCATTCAAATGCCCAAATGCAAATACTATATGATTTAATTATGTGACCAAAGTTGTCCTAGAAAAATGTGAACCATTTTTGAATGAGGTTCTAGACCAAGGCAAAGATGATGAACATTTTAGAAGGGCATTTCAGGTTCATTGAAAACGTATTTAGTAAACCTAGTTGGTTTAGGTGGTGCTGGGAGTTTCTGTCATCCCCATTTCAACTTTCTGATGACATGATGATCATGCAAGGACAAGCAAAAGCTAAGCTAGGGCTGTGACAATAAACCAATGAAGGGCTATCTCATACTAGCATGGTTCTTAAAGAAAACTGAAAAACACAAAGGACACAAATCATGTGAACAAAACAAAAACCGAGGTATACCGATAATTGTTAAAGAAGAAAGATGGGATGCCAACTGGGGCATCCCCAAGCCTAGATGCTTGAGTATCCTTAGAATATTTACTTGGGGTGCCTTCGACATCCCCAAGATTGAGCTCTTGACACTCTTTATTCTTCTCACATTGGTCACTCTTCGTTCTTCGAACACTTCATCCACACAAAACTTTAACAAAAACTTTGTGAGATCCGTTAGTATAATAAAGCAAATCACTACCTTTAGGTACTGTTTTGAACTCATTCTAAATTCATATTTGTGTAATATCTACTGCATTCCAACTCATCCATGGTTGATACCCTCCGATACTACTCATAGATTCATCTAAATAAGCAAACAACACATAGGAAAAGAATCTGTCTAAAACAGGACAGTCTGTAGTAATCTGGAGGTTTAGTAAACTTATGTAACTCCAAAAATTATGAAATAAATTTGAAAAATTGAAAATTTTGTACAGAAGTAATGTGCAAAAAGTTTTAGACCCATTTGACTTTCCAGTAAAAAATGTAAATCACGAGGTACAGCCAAAGTTTCTGTTTTTGTTCTGCACATAGTAAACAAGCAATCTAATCATTCTAAAACCAAAGCTTGACACATTATTTTTATAATATAATGGATATATATAAGGGGATAATTATTTATAGGGAAGCTTCCATGAAAAATTCTACATTGTTTCCATGAGCATGAACACAAGTGCTCAAGGTCGACCCTCACTTCTTCAATGCATAACTTTCCAATCACTTCTCTTTTTGAAAAAAAAATTAGGCATGAGAGGCAAGTAATTTTTTTGGTATTTTAATTATTTAAACTTTTTTTGTATTTTTCACCCACAACTAAAGAGAAACAAAAAAGTAAAAACAAAATCTACTCAGTGAAGAAAGCAAACAAGCACACACGAGAATATCAACCCCACTCTATTGCTCCCCGACAACGGCGCCAGAAAAGATCTTGATAATCCCCAAGGGCAGGGAATCATCGTAGCAATTTTGAAAGGTGGAAGTGATAAGTATGGAGTGTCGAACCCACAAGGAGATAAAGGGAAGATCAATATTCTCTCAAGCCCTATCTTCCACTGATACGACTCTACATACACCGATCGTTTGCTTCGAACTAGAAACGAGGAATAAAACTACGTTGTGGGTATGAAGTGGACAACTTTGTATGATATCGGAGAGCTAAAATATAAAAGTAGGGGCTATTATCATAAAGTTAGAATATATTACTAAGTATTATAAATAGCGAGTGTGGAATAATGGTGGATCGGTGTGCAGAATTGTCCTAGGCAATCGTTAACAAGACCGGTAATCACTATTGCAGTTTCATATGAGGGAGAGGCATAAGCAAACATACTTTCTCTACTTGGATCATATGCACTTATGATTGGAACTCTAGCAAGCATCCGCAACTACTAAAGATCATTAAGGCAAAACTGAACCATAGCATTAAAGCATCAAGTCCTCTTGATCGCATACGCAACAACCGCCTTACTCGGGTTTGTGTTTCAGTCACTCACGCAACCCACTATAAGAGAATCATAAACTTATTGCATCACCCTAGAGCGGGAACCCCTCACGCTTGCGCGACACAGAGGGCACCATAGGACAGCATCAAAGTAAAACATACAACTCATACCAATCTAGATCATCAATCAACCCAAAGAAAAAGGATATCTACTCAAAACATCATAGGATGGCAACACATCATTGGATCATAATATGTGGCATAAAAGCACCATGTTCAAGTAGGGATTACAGCGGGGTGCGGGAGAGTGGACCGCGTAAAAGAGATGAGGATGGTTGAGGGAGTCCTGGATTAGGGGGTATCCGGACAGCTGGATTATATCCTTTGGCCGGACTGTTGGACTACGAAGATACAAGATTGAAGACTTCATCCCATGTCCGGATGGGACTCTCCTTGGCGTGGAAGGCAAGCTTGGCAATACAGATATGTAGATCTCCTTCTTTGTAACCGAATCTGTGTAACCCTAGCCCCCTCCGGTGTCTATATAAACCGGATGGTTTAGTCCGTAGGACGAACAACATACAATCATACCATAGGCTAGCTTATAGGGTTTAACCTCTTCGATCTCGTGGTAGATCTACTCTTGTACTACTCACATTATCAAGAACAATCAAGCAGGACGTAGGGTATTATCTCCATCAAGAGGGCCCGAACCTGGGAAAACATCGTGTCCCCTGCCTCCTGTTACCATCCGCCTTAGATGCACAGTTCGGGACCCCCTACCCAAGATCCGCCGGTTTTGACACCGACATTGGTGCTTTCGTTGAGATTTCCTCTGTGTCGTCATTGTTAGGCCTGATGGCTCCTTCGATCATCAATAGTGATGCAATCCAGGGTGAGACTTTTCTCCCCGGACAGATCTTTGTATTCGGCGGCTTCGCACTGTGGGCCAAGTCGCTTGGTCATCTGGAGCAGATCGAGAGTTACGCCCCTCGCCACCAGGTCAGGTTTGGAAGCTTAAACTAGACGGCCGACATCCACAGAGACTTGATCTTTGACAGATTCGAGCCCCTACCGAGTGCGCCGCACGGTCACGATGAGCATGATTTAGCTCTACCATCGGACAGTGTTCAGGAGACCGCACCGGCAACTGCTCCGACCCTTAATTCGGAGCCAATTGCGCCATCCATGGACGGGTGGATAGACCCCGCCACGGAGGCCGCATCCTCAGCGGCGATCGAGCCGAGTATCGACCTTACCCTTCACGGGAGCCGTGATGCCGAACTATTGGATTCTTCCCCGGCCACGGACTCCGAACCGCCTGCGCCCGTCCCTATCGAATCCGACTGGGCGCCAACCATGGAGTTCACTTACGTGGATATCTTTCAGCACTCGCCCTTCGGCGACATACTAAATTCATTAAAGTCTCTCTCCTTGTCAGGAGAGTCCTGGCCGAACTATGTCCGGCAGGATTGGGATGCGGATGACAAAGAAATTCACCGCCCACCCACCACCCACTTAGTAGCCACCGTCAATGATTTGGCCGACATGCTCGACTTCGACTCCGAAGACATCGACTGTATGGACGACGATGCAAGAGACGAACAGGAGCCACTGCCCATAGGGCACTGGACGTGCACTTCATCATATGATGTATACATGGTGAACACATCGAAAGAAAACGACGGCGAGGAACGGAAGGACGCAGCGGAGGATCGTTCCCCCGAGAAGCAGTGAATGCGGCGGCGTAAGCGCCGCTCCAAATCCCACCTCGGCAGAAACAACGATCATATAAACCCAGTGATAGAACAGGGTGAGCCAGCGGACGACAAACACGGCATTGAACCACTGTCCGACCACGGAAACACGGAGAATCAAACCAAACAACCCGACTCCGGCGAAGATAACAGTCGGGATAACATCACACCGGACAGGCACCCGAAGCAACTGAATACCCATCAAAGGCTTTGTTGCCACTGCGAGGAGTCTGAAAAAGCAGAAGCAAAGGCTCAGGGATGCACAAGACACACTCAGAATTAGATGGAGTAAAGTACTCAACACTGCAGCAAAATACGGCGGTATTCGCCACACAAAGAACTACCCGAAGCGAAAGCTGCTACCTGAGTTCGATGAGGAGGCCTTAGATCCCCCGCAATCAAAAAACAAAACAGCCATCCGGTTGGATACACGACCTCATGGCCAACTTAGAGCGGCAAACGACGCTGCACACAAGCCAGTACGCGATCCACGTGAGGGCTCGCATCAAAAGGACGGCGTAACCAGATCCATCTATGGGCCAAGCAAGCAAGCTCCAGTACGTAATGCAACACAACAAAAATCCGAACACCACGGTACACCCAAATACAGGGGTGCCGCACACCCCCTATGTTTCACCGATGAGGTGCTGGACCGTGAATTTCCAGAGGGATTCAAACCCGTAAACATAGAGGCGTACGATGGAATGACAGACCCTGGGGTCTGGATTGAGGACTACATCCTCCATATCCACATGGCTCGAGGAGACGATCTCCATTCCATCAAGTACTTACCCCTCAAGCTCAAAGGGCCAGCTCGACACTAGCTTAAAAGCCTCCCCGAAAACTCCATTGGAAGATGGGAAGAGCTCAAAGACGCTTTTCGGGCAAATTTTCAAGGGACCTATGTTCGACCACCGGATGCAGACGATTTAAGTCATATAACTCAACAGACGGTGAGTCGGCCCAAAAGCTTTGGAACAGGTTTCTCACTAAAAAGAACCAAATAGTCGACTGTCCGGACGCCGAAGCCTTAGCAGCTTTCAAGCACAGCGTTCGAGATGAATGGCTTGCCAGACACCTCGGCCAAGAAAAGTCGAGAACAATGGTGTCGGTGTACAAAAAGAGGGGTACACTTTTTGTACCCCTATAACTGTGCATAGACAGTCTGAGCCACGGGCACCACCACACTAAGCAAGGCAAGGGAGGTGAGCCAAGGTAAGACCTAAGCTCAGGAGAAGCAGAACGACGCCAAGACCAAGACCACAAAGAGCAAAGGGGACGAAGCGGACCCCCCCCCCCGGCAAGATCCTTGCCGGCAGGCGGTTTTAGCAAACCCGGCAAGACCATTGTCGTGGCAGCTCGCCCCACACCTACGGAGTGAGTCACGCTTGAGTCCACTGCCCCCATGGGGCAAGGATTCGGGAGACATCCCCGTGGTGGCATGCGGATCTTTGTGAAGACATTCAAGATCAGATACACCCTTTAGAAGATGATGATCCTTGGCGGGATCCCAGCCATGGAGGACCACAAGGCCCCCGGCAAGAGCCTTGCCGGGGATGACAGCAGGCGCCACGGCAAGACCCTTGCCGGGGCCCCGGCAAGGCCCTTGCCAAGAACACCCGTAGGGCCACCATCAGGCCCACGCCAGTCAAACCTCCACCGCCGTTCGCATGCAGCTGCCGACCCAACCAGCTGGGCAGGCACCTACGTGGCGGCATGCGGATCTTTGTGGAGACCCACCGTTGCGCCACCTCAGCTGCCTGCCTGCCTACATGGCACCACGGGCGCCGCTGGCCAGGGCGCTTGTTGACATGAGAGGGAGCGGCGACAAACGAGATAGGGCTCTCCCCCGTCCCCGATAAAGCAAGGACACCTGGGTAAGACGCATTAAATGTGCCTTGTCATGTAATGCGAGGGATAACCTCACATCACTGTACCCTTTCCACCTCCTGTGTGCCACTGTGGCAACCCCTTTCCTATAAAAGGAGGCCCGAGGCGACCAGGAGGAGGATTCGGCTTTTTGGAGCGCCTCACGCCCCATAGCTAGCTCAAGAACACAAATATACAATCCACCAAAGCAGGAGTAGGGTTTTACGCATCCTCACGGCCTAAACCTGGATAAACGAACCGTGTGCTATCTGTTTGATCCGCTCTTCTCACGACCCCGCGCCCCGCAACCCTAGTAAGGATTCTTGTGATCCCATAGGTGTCGTTCCCTCCGACATCTTTGGCGCGCCAGGTAGGGGGCGCAGTTGTGAGAATCGGCTTTAGCAGTCAGTTCGACGCTTCTTCATTGTCATGGCGCCTAAGAAGAAGACGACGGTGGCGGTTGGCCCGTCAGAAGCCGGACATCCCATCCCGACGCGGGCGACCAGCGGACCGGTCGCAGAAAGGACCCGGGGCACCATTCGCAAACACCAACACCGTCCAAGCAGCCGGAGTTTGGGAGGCGGCGATGTTCTTGCGCCTGGTAACGGGCCGCCCGCCGCCAAATCCAAAGACGGAGCCAGGCCTTCCTCGGGTGGCGTGGGGCCTTCCAAGATCGCTGCCACCCCGCCCGAAGGCGCTGCTACGGCCTCCAAGACTCCCACGCTGGCGCCGACGGCGCGCTCCTCTCAAGCGGCGCGTGACGAACGACGTAATCACGCCGAAGACCCCGGGCATCGCCGCGGGAAGAGCCCCGAGCGCCACTCCCGGTAGGTAGAAGACCTGCCCGCTCGCCGAGGCGCTGGTGAAGATGGCATGCAACCGCAGGGTCGTGATAGAGCTCCTTCTGACATGATCAGAAGTCGAAGCGCGTCGCGATCCGTGCAGGTTTCGCTGCCACCAACACCAGCAGAAGCCCTGGCGCGCGCGTAGTTGCTCCTCGATTTTCCTCCCACTACGGGGAAACTTGAGAATGGAGAGCCACTATCCGAAGCCTTGTTGCGGTGGCCAACAAAGATGAACCGAGTCCGGTGGAGCCCCCGGGTCGACGCTCCGACGGAGTCCCACGCACCAGTGGCAGGAAAGCCGGTGGCGCCGCGACCACGGTGCACTCGCCTCCTCCTCTCCTGGTACCGTGGACACCAGCCCGTCGCGACGTTGCGGGCGACGAAATCTCCATAGCATCGTCCGACCCGCGGACCCACTGTGACCAGCGCCAAGTCCTTCGAGAACGAGAACATGAAGACGCTCGGACCACTATCGAGCGCCGGCGCAGAGCGCGCCACCAGTCAGACAGGCGAGCGGGGCCTGATGTGAACCACCCGACGCCGGAGAGCCATGGAGGCCTACCTTACGAGGTAGGCTGTCTGGCTTTTACCCGTGAGCTGCTGCAGTTCCAGTGGCCCACTCACCACACCTTCAAACCTGACGTGGGCGAAAAGTACAGCGGCAAGACCCACCCGTCCGAGTTCCTCAACATCTACACCATTGCGATGCAAGCTGCCGAAGCCCGCGACGATAAGGTGCTTGCGAATTACTTTCCGTTGGCTCTTAAACCCAACGCCATGTCATGGTTTATGCACTTGCCGGTAGACTCTATTTCCTCCTGGTCGGATTTGTGCCATGAGTTTGTGGGCGCCTTTACTGGAGGCCACCAAGCCCATGGCCAAGCGAGCGACCTGCACGTCATTCCCCGGAAGGGAGGCGAGAGTCTCCGCAAGTATATACAGAGGTTCAGCCAGATACAGTACAATATCCCTGATGTTCACCCTGCCGCCATCATCAGCGCGTTCCATCAGAACGTGCGTAACCGCAAGATGCTCGAAGAGCTGGCAATGAACAAGGTGAAAGATGTAGCAGAACTCTATGTTCTTGCTGACAGATGTGCCCGGGCTGAAGAGGGAAGAAGGTACCCCGGCGAAGACGCCAGCGTGGAAACCGACTCCTCAGATGAAGATACTGCCGCCCCGGCGAAGAAGGGCCGGCGCCGCAACAGGAAGCGCAAAGGTAAAGCCGTGCTTGCCGTCGAGGGATCTGATGACACCGGCTCCACCAAGAAAACCAAGGCAGATGACCTCGACAAGGAAATTGCTGGATGTGTCGCCTGGCGGGCCTTGGCGGTTGCCGAGAAGCCAGGAAACTCCGACAAGCGATACTGCAAGATCGCACCAAAGGCCATGCTCTCCAAGACTGCCGATAGGTTGAGCTCCTCGCTGAGAAGCAGAGGGCTGAATATGAGAGGCGGGGCAAGGAGAAGGGCCAAGACGGTGCTAAGGGGTCCGGCAAGAAGTGTGATGACCAGGGGGGCCATCGCGGCAAGGATAAACAACAGGAGAGGCCCGCCCGGGGCCGTGACAAAAATCCAGAAGACGACGATCACGAAGAGGATGACGAATCCGGCGACCAAGAGTTTCAGAAAGCTACAGAGGCCATGTGCGTCAATCGCGGCACCTCGCTGCATACTTCTCACCGCCAGCTTAAACAGTGGGCACGAGAGATTATAGCGACAGAGCCGTCGTTTGATGCCCAAAGGCCGCTGAAGTGGTTCAGCACACCTATCATTTTTGACACTAAGGATCACCCTGATCGCACTACTGCGGTCGGGTGCTTGCCATTGTTGGTTTCACCAAAAATACGCAACCTCAAGGTGACAAAGATGCTAGTCGATGGCGGGGCCGGTCTGAACTTGATTTCGCCTGCCGTGATCGAGAAACTGCAGATTCCTGATGGAGACCTCAAAGAGACGGGCACATTTCAGGGGGTCAACCCAGGAAGAAGCCAACCTAAGGGAAAGGTCACGCTGCCCGTGACTTTTGGAAGCAATCTGAACTACAGGACGGAGCGGATCGTGTTTGATGTTGCCAAGATCCCCTTGCCTTACAATGGGATCCTTGGCCGCCCAGTGCTGGCCAAGTTCATGGCGGCGTCACACTACGCCTACAACACCCTGAAGATGCCAGGACCTGTGACGATCATCACCATCCCCTCCGATAAGAAAGATGCGCTGATTTTCGCTGACCAACTATACCAGCAAGCAGTTGTAGCAGCTGCCGCCACTAGGGCACTTGCTCCTGCCGCTGGGACCCCGGGAGGGAAGAAGAAGAAGATCGGTGAGACCTCGGACACCCACTCCGGCAAGCGCACCTCTTCGGAGTGTAGCGCTCCCGTCGAGGACGTGCCAGAAAGCTCCACCGGCGGAAACAAGAAGCCCAGGGCCATACCGCCGGGAACCAAGAAGGTTTCTGTCAATGAGGATGGCACGGGAGGGGCTTTCACCATAAGCTCCACCCTTGACGACAAATAGGAAGACGCGCTCGTCACCTTCCTACGGGCGAATGTCGATGTGTTTGCATGGCAAGCTTCCGACATCCCCGGCGTTCCTAGGGAGGTGATTGAGCACCACCTTGCTGTTTGTCCTCATGCGCGGCCCGTCAAGCAGAAGGTCAGAAAGCAAGCTTTAGAACGACAAGAGTTCATCACAGAGGAGATCCAAAAACTAGAAGCAGCGGGTTTGGTAAGAGGAGTGCTCCATCCAACGTGGTTGGCCAATCCGGTCATAGTGCGCAAGGCTAATGGCAAGTGGAGGCTGTGTATTGATTACACAGATATCAATAAGGCTTGTACTAAGGACCCCTTCCCATTGCCGCGCATCGACCAGATTGTTGACTCCATAGCTGGGTGTGATTTGTTGTAATTCCTCGATGCCTACTCCGGCTACCACCAGATCTTCATGACAAGAGAAGACGAAGAGAAAACAGCATTCATCACCCCCATGTGGTACGTATTGTTTCATGTGGATGCCTTTCGGGCTGAAGAGTGCTGGTTCGATGTTTGCAAGGGCGGTCTAGATTGGTTTTGAACCCCCGCTCCATAGAAATATAGAAGCTTATATGGATGACATAGTGGTCAAAACCAAGGACAGGGCAACCCTCATACCGGATTTGCAAGACACATTTGCAAACCTGCGCAAGATCAATCTCAAGCTGAACCTTGAGAAGTGCATCTTTGGCATCCCGTTTGGCAAGCTTCTCGGGTTCTTTGTATCTCAGTGTGGGATAGAGGACAATCCGGACAAGATCAAAGCTATAGAGCAGATTGAAGCACCCAAGCGAATCAAGGATGTGCGTCGGCTTGCTGGTTGCGTTGCCGCCATGGGCAGATTCATTACCAAGTCTGCCGAGCGTGTCCATCCCTTTTTCAAGATCCTGAAAAAGGCGGGCCCGATGGAGTGGACGCCAGAAGCCGAAGCAGCATTGCAAGATTTGAAGAAGTACCTCTCCTCCGCGCCAATACTAGTTGCGCCTAGGCCATAGGAGCCATTGCTGCTATACCTAGCAGCAACGAACCAGGTGGTCAGCGCCACACTAGTGGCACAGAGAGAGGTTGACGACGAGGTAATGGCAGCGACAGAGCCCGACACCACCAATGCAGAGACGACACAGCCAGTTGAAGTGCCGCCGAAGAAGAAAATGATGCAGCACCCGGTCTACTTTGTTAGTTCCCTCTTGCAGGGAGCTAGATCAAGGTACTCCAGCATGCAGAAACTGCTCTTCGGCCTTACATGGCACTGGAGCTGTCCAGGTTTGGCCTCAAGTTTGAAAGTACTTCCACGATACAGAGCCGAGTACTGGCGGAGTTCATTGCAGAGTGGACCGCAACGCCTGACGAAGAAGCCCAAGAGACTGCTCTCCCCGGCAAGGAGGCAAGTTGCAGTTGGATCATGTACTTTGATGGAGCTTTCTCCTTACACGGCACCGGGGCTGGCGTACTGCTTGTCACGCCCACCGGAGAGCACCTCAACTACGTGATCCAGATGCACTTCCCCGGGGAGGTGTCAACAAAAAATACGACAGAGTATGAAGGGCTGCTTGCCGGTCTTAGGATCACGGCAGACCTCGGAATCAAGAAGCTCATCGTCAGGGGCGACTCGCAGCTCGTCGTGAAGCAAGTCAACAAGGACTACCAGAGCCCGTTGATGAAGGCCTATGTCGATGAAGTGAGAAAGCTGGAAGAGCATTCCGACGGTATACAGGCTGAATACGTTCCCCGAGGGGAGAACGATATCGCCGATTACCTATCAAAACGTGCTGCCCTCAAGCTACCTGTGGAACCCGGTACCTTTGTGCTCCAGCTAACTCAACCATCCGTTGATCCATCAACAGAGCAGAACAAGAGGAGGAAATCAGGACCCGGCAAGTACTTTCCCGCCGAGCTCCCCGGAGCCGCCGGCAAGGATGTTGCCAGGGACACTGAACCCGCCACGGGACGGCTAGCTCCGGCGGAGCGTCAAGCTCTTGCCGTCGAGACAGCCGCTCCCATAGCGGAGGAAATGCCTTTAGTCCTCGCCGTCAAGCCCCAGGCTCTAGCGTGGGCATAGCATATCGTCCGATTCTCCAAACAGGGGAACTTCCTGAAGAGCAGGAAGAAGCGGAAAAAGTAGCCCGTCGCTCTACAATGTACTAGTTCGTCGATGACGTCCTGTACAGAAAGAGGCCCAACAGTGTGAAATTGAAGTGTATCCCTCGGGAGGAAGGACTGGAGCTGTTGGCGGAGATACACGGAGGCATATGTGGATCCCAAATCGGGTCAAGGGCCCTTGCCGGCAAGGCATTTCGGCAAGGTTTCTTCTGGCCCACCACCCTCCAGGATGCAACGACACTAGTCACCAGGTGGGAAGCGTGTCAGTTCCATTCAAAGAAGCTTCATCAGCCAGCTCAAGCCCTTCAAACCATTCCTCTCTCATGGCCCTTCTCGGTCTGGGGGCTCGACATACTAGGCCCTTTTCCCTGCTCTGTCGGGGGCTTTGAGTACTTGTACGTTGCAATCGACAAGTTCACAAAGTGGCCGGAGGTGGAGGCAGTGAGGAAGGTCACAGCTCAGTTAGCCGTCAAGTTCTTCAAGGGACTAGTGTGCCGTTTTGGTGTACCCAACAGGGTCATCACCGACAACAGCACAGAGTTCACAAGCCGTACCTTCATGCAATATATCCAAGACCTCGGCAGCAAATTCTGTTTCGCTTCCGTTGCTCACCCACGAAGCAATGGTCAAGCTGAGAGGGCAAACGCTGAAGTACTGCGAGGCTTAAGCACCAAGACCTTTGACAGGCTGCACAAGAGTGGAAGGCGCTGGATTGATGAGTTGCTGACGGTTCTTTGGTCGATCAGGACGACGCCAAATCGAGCCACCGGCCAGATACCCTTTGCCCTAGTATACGGGGCAGAAGCAGTTCTCCCCACTGAACTCATATACGGGTCACCTCGAGTGCTCGCTTATGATGAGCTTAAGCAAGAGCAACTGCGGCAAGATGACGCAATGCTCCTTGAGGAAGATCGTCTTCGGGCAGCTGTGAGAGCAGCACGCTACCAGCAAGCCTTGCGCCACTACCATAGCCGCAAGGCTCATGCCCAAAGCCTTGAGGAAGGCGACCTTGTCCTTCGGCGCGTTCAATCGGCCAAGAATTCCAACAAGTTGACGCCAAAGTGGGAAGGGCCTTATCGGGTAATACGAGTCAGCAGGCCCGGCGCAGTCCGTCTAGAGACCGAAGATGCCGTTTCGGTGAGTAAATCCTAGAACATTGAGCATCTTCGCAAGTTTTACCCATGAGGCGCGGCTTGTCGGGCCCCCCGGCAAGCCACCTTTTGTACCAGCATTGCTGATGATGCATGTAACCCTTTGTACAAAGCCAGGCGCAGACCCTGAGCATAAATAAATGAAGCGCTGGCACCCTAAGTTATAGCATGCATGCTAGGTCGAGTCTCGTCCTTGGTTAGGGTTGATAGTGCTTAGCGGCGACTAACCCCTATCTTAGAGGTCGAGTGTGCGTATCTTTGTCTTTCTTTTGTCTTCTTTGGTTCACAGGACTCACGGATATCTGTGCCGAACCACTTGGGGAGGAAAAGAAGATGAATAGACCAGCATCTATCCCCCGGCAAGCCAGCATTGCCGGGGGCTGCAAGACCAAAGATTCACCCACGGTGAACTAGGGTTGCCGGGGGCTGCATCTTCTAAGTTCTTCATCCCTTATCATGCATTCCATTATGGACGGAGGTATGTGAAACCTCGTTTTCCCCTAAGCTACCGTGCTCCCATAACTCTAGGCCCTAGGGCTCGTTCCTGGGGCCAAGTTTGGTCGTAGTCGCGGCAGCAAAAGGATGAAACAAGGAGCCAGAACCCGCCTCATCCCTGCCTCCGCCGTGAGGAAGGTCGAGCGAAGTGGGGAGACGGCAAGGCCTGTTGCCGCGCAAGGAAATGTTTATCTTGAAGATATCAAGAATTTACTCCTTGTCGTGGGTTCCACCCGCAAACAAATGACCCGGCAAGCATCCCTTTTTCATTAAAAACATTCCACTCAGGTACAGTCCATAGGGAATGAAAAACATGAATGATGGGATTACAAGTTTTAAATTCAGCTAAGGCCCGAAGGCTTACAAACTAAAAAGAGATAAGGTGCCCATAATCCCTTTCTTGTCCCTCTCCTCGGGAGGCAGGTCAAGGAGGCGAAAAGGGCAAAAGGCGCGCCTAGGCGAGCTACGGGTGGCAGAAGACACCAAGAGAACATCTCGGTGGCCGTCCGAAGGCTGGATGGTGATGGCAGCGCCGGAAGCAGAGCTCGAAGACGAGGCGGCAGGACGTCAGCACGTGTCGAAGGCGTCGGTGCCCGCGTACTCCGATTTGACGGCCTTGCCGCCCGCCCTCTTCCTCTTTCGCAGCCTCCCAACGCCAGCCGCCCAAGGAGACGACACCGAGAAGTTCAGGGAGCCGGCGACACGAATGATAGGGTCGCCGATGCCGCATGGAGCGGTGCCCGACACCTAATCGGACCAGTCATCCTGCTGCCTACTACCCTCATCGTCGTTGCCGCTGTCCTCCTCGTCACTCCCGCCCGAGGAGGAGTCTTCACTATCAGAAGATCTCTCCACGCAGCACCTTGCATGGGTCCCAAAAAACCCGAAGACCTTGATGGAGAGAAGGCCACCCTCCATCAGCTTAAAATGGAGAGTGAGCCCCTCCGTCAAGCGGTGGATATGAGCAAACGTCTTCCATCCCCGACAAAGATACATCATGTGAGGGGTGGGGAAGTCGACGCGGACCCGCGTGCCACTGATCCCACAGCCCCTCATGTGTAGCTGCAGCGACTCCGGCGGATCTAGCTCCATCTCCCGCGCGAATGGAGTCGGGAGGCAAAGGCGACGGCGAGGCAGCCGGCGCAGCCTAACAAAGAACTCGGAAGGGTCATCCCCAACGTGGCCCTCCATGGGGCGAGGAACTGCTGGCGGAGGCGAGGCCGGCGCGCCGCCCTGTCCTCCTCTTCCCCTCGCGGCTGGCTCTGCCACCGTGGGTGCAGGAGAAGGAGGGACGCGTTGTCGAGCGGCGACCCTCGCCGCCACCGTTGAAGGACCAGGATTCCCTCTCTCCATGGAAGATGGAAGGGGGGAGCAGAAGCTGAAGGAAGGAGGAGATGAAAAGAATGCGGGACGCCATCCCCCCTCCCGCTCTTTATAAAGGAACGGGGTGGGGGCTCGGCCGCCCCGCTCAGCCAATCAAGACGTGGAAGGCGCAGGGAACTGGGACCGACCCGCTGCCCTAGCCCGCGGCGGCCCAGTTTCCCGCCTCCACCGTTCGCCACCCCAAGCGCATCAGAGCCACGTGGCGGGCGTACAGGACCGGGGCGACGGGTGAGGCGATCTCTCCCCACCCCGTGATCGTGGGGAGTGGACGCCTTGAAGACCACGCCTCGGCACCGTTCAGTAAATGGGCCGCGCCTCCTTGCCTCCCTCCGTTTAGGGGGAAGGCACGAACCGCCCCCTTTACTACGACGTGACGCATGCCTGCAGAGCTCAGCCCCACGCATGCCGCCCACGTCACAAACGCCTTCCCATGCCGCGCCACGCGCGAGAAGCATGGGAAGCGCAGCGCGCGAAGACACTTACCGCGGTAAAAACCGCCCCGCCTGCCCGCGCACCATTTTTGGGCCTAGCCCAACGACGCGATTGCGCTTATGTGTGGCCCAGGCCCGGGGGCTCCTGTCGGTGTACAAAAAGAGGGGTACACTTTTTGTACCCCTATAACTGTGCACGGATAGTCTGAGCCACGGGCACCACCACACTAAGCAAGGCAAGGGAGGTGAGCCAAGGTAAGACCGAAGCTGAAGAGAAGCAGAACGACGCCAAGACCAAGACCACAAAGATCAAAGGGGACGAAGAGGACCCCCCCGGCAAGATCCTTGCCGGGAGGTAGTTTTAGTAAACCCGGCAAGACCCTTGCCGTGGCAGCTCGCCGCACACCTACGGAGTGAGTCACCCTTGAGTCCACTGCCCCCATGGGGCAAGGATTCGGGAGATATCCCCGTGGTGGCATGCAGATCTTTGTGAAGACAATCAAGATCAGATACACCCTTTAGAAGATGATGATCCTTGGCGGGATCCCAGCCAAGGAGGACCATAAGGCCCCCGGCAAGAGCCTTGTCGGGGATGACAGCAGGCGCCACGACAAGACCCTTGCCGGGGCCCCGGCAAGGCCCTTGCCAAGAACACCCGTAGGGCCACCATCAGGCCCACGCGAGTCAAACCTCCATCGCCGTTCGCATGCAGCTGCCGACCCAACCAGCTGGGCAGGCACCTGCGTGGCGGACTGCGGATCTTCGTGGAGACTCACCGCTGCGCCACCTCAGCTGCCTGCCTGCCTACATGGCACCGCGGGCGCCGCTGGCCAGGGAGCGTGTCGACACGAGAGGGAGCAGCGACGGACGAGACAGGGCTCTACCCCGTCACCGATAAAGCAAGGACACCTGGGCAAGACGCATTTAATGTGCCTTGTCATGTAATGCGAGGGATAACCTCACATCACTATACCCTTTCCACCTCCTGTGTGCCACTGTGGCAACCCCTTTCCTATAAAAGGAGGCCCGAGGCAACCAGGAGGAGGATTCGGCTTTTTGGAGCGCCCACGCCCCATAGCTAGCTCAAGAACACAAATATACAATCCACCAAAGCAGGAGTAGGGTTTTACGCATCCTTGCGGCCCGAACCTGGATAAACGAACCGTGTGCTATCTGTTTGATCCACTCTTCTCACGACCCCGCGTCCCGCAACCGTAGTAGGGATTCTTGTGATCCCATAGGTGTCGTTCCCACCGACAAATGGCAGCATTAACAAGCCTCATGACACACTTTTGCGCGGGCGAGGACAGCTGGTTAGCCCGATGCAGCACCAGCGACCCAAGTACATCCGAAGTCAGGGACGGAAACAGGAAGCCACGACGCAGCAAAAACAAGCGTCGGAATAAAGAAGACAGACTGAAGAGCACGGCGGTAAACGCCGGATTCATAAGCTCTCGGCCAGGTCAGCAAAAGCTGCCCTCCAAAGGCAACAGAGATGAACTGTCTAGCCTAAACAAGATTCTGGACAAAATATGTCAGATCCACAACACCCCCGATAAACCTGCAAATCATACCCATAGAGAATGTTGGGACTTCAAGCAGTCCGGCAAGCTCAACGCCGAAAACAAGGGGCAGGATACACCAAGCGAAGATGAGGATCAGCCTCGCAAGCAAAGCACTGGGGAACAGAAGAAATTCCCACTAGAAGTCAAAACAGTAAACATGTTACACGTGATAAAGGGGAGAAACAAAGTGGCACTCCTAGAGACACATGCCCCAGGGCATATCACCGCAGAGTTCTGCCACTGGTCGTCCCAACCAATCACCTTTGACCATCGGGTTTACTCGGCAAGTATCCGACATGCAGGATGAGCTGCCTTGGTGTTAGACTCGATAATTGACGGATACCACTTCACACGAGTCCCGATGGACGGTGGCAGTAGTTTAAACATGATATATCAGGACTCGGTCCACAAAATGGGGATAGACCCAACAAAAATCAACCATAGCAATACTACCTTTAAAGGAGTAACGCCAGGCCCATAAGCCCATTGCACGGGCTCCCTGCTACTAGAGGTTATATTCGGCTTTCCCGATAACTTCCGCAGCGAAAAGTTAACCTCCCACATCGCTCCGTTCCAAAGTGTCTATCAAGCACTACTCGGACGCGAAGCTTTCGCTCGCTTTAACGCAATACCGCATTATGCTTCTCTCATGCTTAAGATGCCCGGTCCACATGGCATCATTACATTAAATGGAAATACTGAGCGCTCCTTGCGCGTGGAAGACCGTGCGGCCGCCTTGGCAGCCGCACACTAGACGGCCTCACCAACTAGAGCATCTGACAGGTCGTTAAGACCACGGACACGGTTAGACGAGTCCGGTGCGGCTATATATATAACTGATACATGTTTGATGGCTATACCCCTATAACAATACAAGGAGCTCAACGCATGTAAACAAGTGACAATTAGGCTCAACCTTACTTATCTTGAACTGTACATGGTTTATTTAGTATAACCTACCTTTTTGCATGATAACTTTTCAACTAAGTTCCTCTCTTTTACGGATGACCATCATGCTACACCCGTCCAGGATACGGCACAACGGAGACACAGGCGCAGACGTGCAGCAGGGACCCGTTCCAAGGATTCTTTTTAGATTAAGACCCTTCGTAAACCTTTTTTACTGTCTCTTGTTGATACACATCCCCCGGATTCTGAGTACAATTGAGAAGGATGTTGACGTATTGGCATGTGGCCACGTCACAATACTGCATGTGCCTGGACACCAGGGGATTCTAACAAAGGGCACTGTTTAGCCCGGTTTACATCATAAAGACTGAATACCTTAGGGAGTGTTCGGCGTCGTGAGTTTGGCCTTATATGCATCAGCTTTGAATCATGTATTTGGTCAAATGTTGGGTTTGCCCGGCTCCTGTGTTTTGCTGCCTTACGTTCCGCTCTAACGGCTAGGGCGACACCACGAGAACTACTGCAATTGTGCCCTGGTTCATCCAGACGAGCACCTTAGTAGAGAAAGCCGAAAACTGACTGTCATGATATAGCGTGAGACTGGTCAACCACTCGATGACCTAGCGGAATCTTCGAGATTCCTCCGCCTTAACGAAGGGCTGTTTCCCGGCCAGGCATGTACGCGCCCCGAATTCGGATGACCGCGGAGCCACCAAGGGCTATATAGTAGCCCCACTGTCAAACTCCTCTGGCTAAGTGAAAGTGTTAAAGCATTATAGTCCGATTGCCTAGTTTGCTGCGCTATCACCTCCTTAATGGACCAAGACGTTGGATCAAGTGTGAACATGCGTCTTCTGCGAACACCCCCGCATTATATGCGTGGGGGCTAAAGTCGACGACTGCCATCTTTCAGGTTATATACATATATACATAAACGGCCGCACAGGAGGCATCATAGTATTTTCGGGCAAAAGTATAAATACAGCCTTGATAAACTCAATAAAACATTTTTTTACAATGGGAATACATGTCACTTAAACATAATATTCTTCTAGCACTGAGGCTCTATCGAACGAGCGCCTTCAAGAACTTCTTCAAAGTAGTGCTCGGCAGTCACTCAGCCTATGGCCGAACCCTGTGCCGCAACAGTGGTGGCATCCATCTCCGCCCAGTATGTTTTGACACGGGCAAGGGCCATCCGCGAGCCTTCTATGCATGCCGACCTCTTTACAGCATCGATGCGTGGCACAACACCAAGGAATTGTTGCACTAAGCTAAAGTAGCTATTCGGCCTTGGCCCTCCTGGCCACAGATGATCCACAACGGACCTCATGGCAAGTCCGCATAATCTATGGAGCTAGGCCCAACCGGTCCATCGCTCATTCAGCAACAACGGACGGACTGGAGCGTGAAACTATGACCAGAACAACTTCTCCACTTCAGGACCTTTCTGATTATTGAAGTACTCTGCCGCATCAGCAGCACTTGCAGCCAAATCCATGTTCTCATCCGCAGAACTCCATAGCCAGTCCAGAGGCGCATACTTCGGATCCCGGAATGTAGTCCACAACAAGAAGGGCTTCCCAGATACAATATCCGCAGCTTGATCCAGCTCCTCCTTCGTCGCTTTAATTTTGGAGCGGGCTTCCTTGGCAGCCACACAGGCCTTTTCCAGGTCCGTCGCTTTCGCCCGATTTTCTTCTTCAAGAAGCTGGTAACGGTCAGGAGCATCTTTTAACTCTACAACCATCTTGGCTATTTTTTCTTTGCTCTCGCAATGCGCAGCCTGTTCGGCCCTTAACTCTTCGGTCGCCTTTAAAGCGGCCGCATTGCTACTCCTAGCTTGCTCCTTGGCTCGGGCAAGCTCTGCCCGGAGGGTCTCCACGGTGGCAGCTCCATCTGCAGTCACAACATATTAAAGATACTGGCATCATGCTGCTCTTATTATGTGACAATCACCAGAAAAATATCTTACCCTATGCCTCGTCAAGCCGCTTGTTAACAAGCACGATGTCGGCATCTGCCGCATCCAGTTGCCGCCTTAGTTCGGCAAACCCATCAGTCCGGCTAGCCACCGGAGCTTCAATCACCTGCGCATAAAGGCGGTCTGGTTATTACCTGGGACTATGATCCTGTGTTTGCCGCCATTTTCGATGACAACCAGAGTCTCAGGGGCTACTATCTACAAAGGGCGCATCTAAAAATGTGCGGTACTGTCAAAAATGTACATCATTTCATGTACCTCAAAACCCGTCAGTACACTCATAAAGGCTTCATGCAACCCACTTTCGGCGAACAAAATCCTTTCAATCACCGTACCCATCAACGTGCGATGCTCTTCTGAGATAGCCGCTTGCTCTAGCAGATTCCTCAGTACGTCCGACCGCACACTAGACAGTGCCGGACTCTTTTGATTGCTCCCTTCAAGAGCCGGATACTGAGGAATTCGGGTGGCCATAGGATTAACTCCTGGACTTGCCGGATCAGGAGAAACCCTCCGTGACGACACCTCGGGGTCGCCCGTCTCATGAGGCGGTGTGGCAGGGGGAGGCGTTTCGCTCTCCATCATCTCTAGAAGAAGATCCCCTGAAGACGAGCTCTGCTGAGAAGGGCTAAGATCCGAACTGCAAGATAAATGCCTCGGTTATTTTCCTCAGAGGTAAAGCGAGATATTTTCATTTATCCTTTTACTTACAGCTCGGTGGAGGGCTGATCCACTTGAGGGCATAGTGCGGCCAGGGTATCCCCCAGGGCAGGACCCTCCGGCGGAGATTTCTTCCCCCGTTTGGAGACCGTTATCTCCGGGTCCTCAGAGGCGGTTCTATTCCGTCCCTGGGGAGAGGAAGTTTCAGTTCCTCCCCCCGGCTAACCTCCTTCGCGGAGGCGCTAGCCTCCTTGTTCCCCCCTTTATCTTCTCCTGAGGGCGCTTGATAAGGCGCGATCTCCAGCATCCTGGTTAGCATGGAATTTGGTGAGGTCTCAAGAAGGGGAGTCGAACACGTAATCAACTTTGCCTTCGCTATCCAATCCTGGGTCAAAGAGCGGCTTTTTAGGGCAATGTTACGATAAATAAACGGACAGTGTGTTCGGATGCAGGGCTACTTACTTGGGTATCCAGGCGATTGCAGCTCAGACCTGCATCCTTAGTGATGTCCGGACACGTTATTTGTGGTCCGAAGAACAATTTGTACATCTCTTCGTGCGTCATGCCGAGGAAATGTTGAATAGCTCGCGGTCCTTCCGGGTTGAATTCCCACATGCGAAGGGGCCGGCGTTTGCAAGGCTGGACTTGACGAACTAGCATGACTTGCACTACCATAACCAGACTGAAATCTCTCTCAAAGAGATCTCGGATACGGCTTTGCAGTATTTGGCACGTCCTTGGCTAGACCCCAGCTCGGCCCCCCACTACTAGGGAAAAGCCTAGCAGCAGCGCGGATTTTCGGCCTTTTAGTAGCGCGGGGGGCGGCGCTACTAATAAGGCGCTACAGCTAACGTATAGCAGTAGCGCTGGTCCACCCGCGCTACTGGTACACAAGTGTTGCAGCAGCACGCTTAAAGGAACCTCGCTGCTGCTAATAGCTATAGCGCGCTTCCCCTGTGCGCGCTACTGCTACAACCGCACTGCTGCTAACTTTTCTCCACTCGCTACTGCTAATTTTAGTAGTTTTTTGTTTTTTTCGGCATATTTGTTTTGTATTTGAACAGGCTTTATAGAAGAATCTTTAGCACATACAAATGTCATCATGATACACATACAAATGCATGCGAGACCACAAATGTAATCATAGCATATACATACAAATAGTCTCGTCATAATCATCATCCAACACAAAGTGGTATCTTGTCATCATCTTGAAAATAGCGATACATGCAAGTCTCGAATACTTGAAACTACAACGTCATCCATCTAAACAAAGGTATACGCGAGAAGAGCTATCAGTATGAGTGAGAGCGGAACTATGCAGTACATGAGATGGCGGTTACGACTCCTCTCTCGCGCTAGCGTGAACCTCAAGTAACTAGCTTCTCCTTCTTGTCTGCTTTTGAAGCCTTTATGGCTGGCGTCCGAGAACCCATTCACTTGTGCCTGACACTCATGCCACTCGTTGTACACCCCTGGAACCTTCCCTTTGTACACAACATAGCAGTTCCATCTCGCCATCAAGAAACTAGGTACCTGTTAGAGATGCATGTTCATGAAGAGGATGTACAATCATATATATGCAACAAAATATACTAGAGAACACCGAAAAAGAAAGGGTTAGCAACTAGATGCAACATACAGTATGCAAATTAATTAACTAGAGGTACGCAGGTCATCGTACGCAAACTAACAAAGTAGCGTTACGCAAGTTCGGCAGGGATCATGGACATCACAAAGTTGCATCGCTACAAATAGTATACAAGTTCAACCGACACATATCATCATCATCGGCATCATAAATCACTAGAACTTCCATCCTTCCATATCATCGAGGATGGAACCTAGCTTCTTGAACGGCGTGAGGTCTAGACGTTGCATGCCTATGCGAGTTCGGACGTTAGCTCGCGATATAGGGCCGTGGTGGAACATCCCCTTCTCATCGACGACTTCTTTCATGATGATCGTTGCAATGTCGCTTTGGATGCGAAAGAAGTCATCTCTAAGTTTATAATCCGCTTCTCTATGAGATTCTAGCCACTTGTGGATATGATCATCATTTTTGCTTCTCATGCGAAGCTTTTGGTGATCCGTGTTGAACTGAATCATGAGATGGAGGATGTACAATCCATCCTTCTTGCTTGGTTTTGGGACTTGGATGCAGGAGAAGTTAGTTTTATGCGCGAAACCCATCTTCTTGTTCCTTTGTTTCCAGATCTGCATGTGCCCACCTCTAAAGCTAAAGCCTTGGAGAGCATCATCTAGAATATTCATTATGTGGGTGTAGTCTTTTTTCTCGTAGTCTCTGGAAGGGTAAAAATACACGGCGTGGGAGACTTGCGGATAAAGAACGATAAGGACGGCGCGCCCGTTGCTGCGGGGAAAAGACACCTCAAATTATTCCTCATAGAGAGAGAAGGAATGATTGAGATGTATGAAAGGGTTGTTCGAAACTGACTTACTTTGGATGATAAGGCACGAGGACAATTTCCCGGTCCTTATTCTGTACCATGAAGTTTGGGAGGTAGTCCCTAGCAGTTTCACGCTCAAAGTCGCCGAGACTCAAGAAAGACTCGTGCATGTAGTACAGATCCGCCACACAGATTTGCGAGACTTCTTCACTGTTCATGACAGAGCTCATATGTAGCGCAAAAAGGCAGACGATTGTAAAATCGAGCCGCCTTGTCAGAAACATCTCAAAGATATGGTCAAACCGCAGGAAGAACACCTCCGCGGGCCATGTCTCGACGTAGCACTTCCCCTCAGGCACACGAGCCGTGTATGTCGGATATCCTGGATCCTTTGAGGCTTGTAGGCTTTTCTCAGTTGACAGCACATGGTCGTGCAGTCTCCTGAGATCCCCTGATAGTGCCTCCTGTGGTTTCGGCGGTAGCATCGGCTCGCCCGTGAGATGGAACATGGCCGCACCTTTCACGGGTACACGTTCTTCAGAATGCATGGTTTGGCTGCTATGTGCTCTGGCTTGTTTGGAGGCAGCTATCTTCCCTGATCTCTTTCTCTCCTTTTTCTTGGGCACACCTTCTAGACCCTTCCTTAACCCCTGCCCAAGTGTTCCCGGCTAAGTATTGTACGATCCTCGCGCTGGGATAGTTGAGCCCGTGTTGAGGTGGCATCTTCAGGCATGTCCTGTGAGGATTTCATGAAGAGAGACTTTTTGCAATCCCTGCTACGACCTTCCTGCCCGGGCATATCATCCATATCCTCATTAGCAAGCTGATAGCCCGATTCGTCATATGGTTGACTCATCAATTCTATGTCACAGTCATACGTGTTTGTATTGAGGAAATCCATAGGGTCGACCTCCGTCTCATCATCCATTCTCTGTTCTACAGGACAAATTACATCAGCCAGCACTATTGCACCCCCTTCATCATGTTGTCCGCCGCTCTCACCCGGCACTACAAGAGCTAGTAATTGCGTAGGCGGGGTGGTGGTCTCCGCACATGCTTGTTGATGTGTGGTTATTGGTATGCTCTCGGCCGGCTCCAGACGAATAAGATTCTTCGGCCATAGCAGCACCCAACCCTTGCAGCTTCCAATCCACGGCGGGGTCTCGTCGTCCGCTCCCACATGCTGTACTGGAGGAGGCAAATCCTCGTGCCCCGATTTCACACTGGACAAGCTAACCCTGAAGTGCCCAACAGGGATCAGCTGGTTGTGGAACGTGGGTTGCAAGCGGTCCATTATCATCCCCTTTCCCACGTCCACCTTCTGGCCTTTGATCAAGTAGAGTATGGTGCACGGGGCTTCTTTCGCCTGCAAACACATATGTCTGTGGCGTAAAACATCCGAAAGGCAACAAAAATGGAATATTATATATATATATATATATATGTTGGTGCGACATGTAATTACCGTGACGGCGTCGAGCTCAACCAAAGACGAAGGCCCACCAAGCGTGCCAGAGACTGAGGACGGGCTGCTATGAGCGGGAGCGGCTGCGAGAGGAGGCCCAGTTGCGTGAGCAAGTGATGGTGCAATGGTGTTGTTGTTCATGGAGTTGCTCCCGACGAAACTGGGCAACGGGAAATCATGTACCGTCTTGTCTGGATTTTCCTTCGTCCAGTTGATGATAACCGGAACCAAGTTAGTAGCAAAATCATTTCTGCAGGTAGTTACAGCTGCATTGACTGCCTGCTGTAGCAACTCATATTTGTCCTCGACTGCTTTTTTTGCGTCCTCAGCTGCTTTTTTCTCGACCACAAGCTTCACCGTTGCGTTGATGTCCGCCTGACTAAACTTCTTTTTCTGCTTCTTGGCCTCCGGGCCCTCGTTGTAAAACACCTTCCACGTGGCGCCATCTCCAGCGCCGTGCACACGACCATATTGCGGCCGCTGGCCCAAAGGAAGTCCCTTAAGTTCGTTCAAGGCCCGGTTGAGAGGGGTGTCCCACTTGGGCCTCATCGAAGAAGTAGGGTTTTCGGCTGCAAGCTGGTGTTGCTTCTCCAGTAGTCTAATCAATTTCCTCGTGATCTTGTCTATGTAAAAAACCTTTTTCTCCTTGTCCCACTTGTAGCGGGCCCTGATGAAGTCATGCTCCAAGGGGTTGGTGAACTTTGCGAAGGGGTCTAGGAGACCCGCGGCTTCACGTTCCGCGTCCTCCTTATCCCATATGGGCCTTTTACCGAGGTAGCCACGGCTTCCGAGGCGATGCTTCCCCGTTTTCCTTTGCTGAAGGCTCTTGAATTTCGCAGCCTTAGCCTTGGCGTCCTCAAGAAGAATGGAGACGGAGTATATTAGTACCAATCTTCAAGAACAAGGGGGATGTTCAGAGTTGTACTAATTACCGTGGAATTAAGCTGATGAGCCATACAATGAAGCTATGGGAGAGAGTCATTGAGCACCGCTTAAGAAGAATGACAAGCGTGACCAAAAATCAGTTTGGTTTCATGCCTGGGAGGTCGACCATGGAAGCCATTTTCTTGGTACGACAACCTATGGAGAGATATAGGGAGCATAAGAAGGACTTGCATATGGTGTTCATTGACTTGGAGAAGGCCTATGATAAGATACTGCGGAATGTCATGTGGTGGGCCTTGGAGAAACACAAAGTCCCAGCAAAGTACATTACCCTCATCAAGGACATGTACAATAATGTTGTGACAAGTGTTCGAACAAGTGATGTCGACACCGATGACTTCCCGATAAAGATAGGACTGCATCAGGGGTCAGCTTTGAGCCCTTATCTTTTTGCATTGGTGATGGATGAGGTCACAAGGGGTATACAAGGAGATATCCCATGGTGTATGCTCTTTGCGGATGATGTGGTGCTAGTTGACGATAGTCGGACGGGGGTAAATAGGAAGTTAGAGTTATGGAGACAAACCTTGGAATTGAAAGGGTTTAGGCTTAGTAGAACTAAAACCGAGTACATGATGTGCGGTTTCAGTACTACTAGCTGTGAGGAGGAGGAGGTTAGCCTTGATGGCTAGGTGGTACCTTGGAAGGACACCTTTCGGTATTTGGGGTCAATGTTGCAGGAGGATGGGGGTATTGATGAAGATGTGAACCATCGAATCAAAGCCGGATGGATGAAGTGGCGCCAAGCTTTTGGCATTCTCTGTGAACAGAGAGTGCCACAAAAGCTAAAAGGAAAGTACTACAGGACGGCGGTTCGACCCGCATTGTTGTATGGCGCGGAGTGTTGGCCGACTAAAAGGCGATATGTTCAACAGTTAGGTGTGGCGGAGATGCGTATGTTGAGATGGATGTGTGGCCACACGAGGAAGGATCGAGTCCGGAATGATGATATACGAGATAGAGTTGGGGTAGCACCAATTGAGGAGAAGCTTGTCCAACATCGTTTGAGATGGTTTGGGCATATTCAGCGCAGGCCTCCAGAAGCTCCAGTGCATAGCGGACGGCTAAAGCATGCGGAGAATGTCAAGAGAGGGCGGGGTCGACCGATTTTGACATGGGAGGAGTCCGTTAAGAGAGACTTGAAGGATTGGAGTATCGACAAAGAGCTAGCTATGGACAGGGGTGCGTGGAAGCTTGCTATCCATGTGCCAGAGCCATGAGTTGGTTGCGAGATCTTATGGGTTTCACCTCTAGCCTACCCCAACTTGTTTGGGACTAAAGGCTTTGTTGTTGTTGTTGTTGTTGTAGCCTTGGCGTCCTCGGTAGCGCAAGTGTCCTTGAACTTTTCGAACTCCTCTTCCGTAAGTGTCGGATTTTCCTCCAGAATCTTGGACAGGGGTTCCTCAGCCTCAATAGCTCATTTCACCTTCGATTTCCAGGAGGCCAAATCATTGCTGAACATGCCCATGGTGTGATTGTTAATCGTTTTCATCTTTGGATCATCCCACGGTTGTTCTATGTTATCATCCTGATCGGGGAACTTGAATCTCTTGTGCAACTTCGTTAGGAGCAACTGTGTCAAATGTTCTTTACTCCTTAAGTCATCGTCATTGATGCTCGTGCATTCCTGTAGGATGCATCCTACTTGGTTCCCATATCACTTGCGAGGTTCTTCCGGCTCTAACGGCTCAAACTTGCCAGGTGCCATCTTTGTGATCACAAGTCGTCCAATCCCTAGTTTGTTAGGTTTTCGTATCCTCTGCTTCTTATGCCTCTTTTCAGTACTGGCATCGGTGCCGGTATCTTCCCCGGTGGTACCTTCCCCACCGGTCTCGGTGCTGCCATCGGTGCCGACGCCGTCGGTGTCGGTGTCGGCATCAGTACCATCATCGAGGCGGACCTGCAAACCTTGCTTAGCAGTCAAAAAGTCGAGGTAGTCTTGTTCACCCTCATAATCCATCTCGTCTGCATCTTGGTCAGAAGGCCCAGTTTCTTCGTTGTTCGACATGTTTCCTATGATTAAGTGTCCTCATTTATTTCTAAAAGTATGAATAAATGAGAAATGAGATAAAAAAGAAATCTATGTGCCAGCACTCGATATGCCAACTATGTAGCACAAATCATGCCTTTATTCACGGGAAATTTCGGCATGACCTTTGCTAAAAAATGGACATATCGAGCGCCTGAAATTCACCGGAATGGAAATGAATCAACATTCCAACGTAACATAGGCAACTCGGATCATTTATCAAAACATGACATGTCCAAAACATGACATATCCACTTATCACATGTCCAGTTCAAATTTGCATATAAATTCAGCAAATTTTGAAACCTATCTAAATTCATAACTAAATAGATAACCTAATTAACATAACTAAAACCTAAGTAAATTAACCCTAGCTAGCAGAGAGAGAGAGGGGGTGGTTTACAAAGGGTGCAGGGTGAGGAGGCAGGCCCGATGACGGCCGAGGTTGGGAGGTGAGGAAGCAGAGGAGGCAGGCGAGGGCGGACGGGTCGGGGGCGAGCGCTGGTGCCGGGGGAGAGCGCGCCTGGGTCGGGGGCG
>NC_041392.1:106973346-106982388 GCF_002162155.2 Triticum dicoccoides
GTCGGGGGCGGCGGGGTCAGGGGCGAGCGCGCCGAGGTCGGGGGTGGGCGCGGTGGTGCGACGAGGCCGGGGAAGAGAGAGTGGGGATTTGGGGGAAAAGAGGCGGGATGAAGCAGGGAGAGGGAGAATTTTGGGTTAAGTAGATGTAGCAGTAGCGCGTTTACACGAAACGCGCTACTACTATTACGAGCAGCTATAGCGATTTTCTGCAGAAACCGCTACTGCCACCTTGACTAGCTGTAGCTCTTTTTCAGTAAAGCACTACCGCTATAACCAGTTTCCCTTTTTCGTTTTCCTCGGCATAATAGGAACATATATATTACATCATTGGACCCTTGCATAATAATGGCTAAGTGTGTATACAAAATAGGAACATATATATATATATTACATCATTGGACCCATGCATAATAATGGCTAATTAAGTGTGTATACAAAATAGGAACATATATATATATATTACATCATTTGACCGATTCCTCGGCGCTGAGGTTTTTGTTTTTGAGTCAGCTTCTTTCCCTTCTTGTTCGTCGAAGAATAATTGAGCCCCTCATTGTGACTTTGCCTTTTCCATGGAGTACGATTTTTCTTTGGTAATGTAGTATTGATTCTTCTTTTGACATATACTTCATCATCATCGTCATCTTCCCTCATTGGGTTGCCGTACTGATCATAGTCTTCCTTGTTGGCGACTCCATCCATTCCAATGATGTTTCTTTTGCCTTTCCTCACGACAACACAACTGGGATTGCATGGGTCGGTTTTGAAGAAGCATTGTGTCACATGCTTAGCATGTACCCATGGCTCGTTTTTTGCGATAGCGTTCACGGTAGCACTCTTGGCGTCGGGTATAGTCATGGTAGTGAAAATCCGGCTTTCTCTTTCGACATTCTTAGCCCATCTGACACGGAACATCGTTGTGTTGTGCAGTCCAGAGTAGTCAAGCTCCCAGATCTCCTCGACCATTCCATAAAATCGTTCGGTTGCGCCGTTGTCGTTGCCGGTCATGCATTCCATCGTCACCCCTGAGTTCTGATATTCATCACTGTCCATATCTTTGGCCTCCGGGTAGAACGTGTATCCGTTGATATCATATGCCTGATAGGTTACGCGGTTGGGCGAGGGGCCATGTGGTAAGGCGTATATGAGCAATCTGTCCTTAGAGCCCTCCTCCGAGGGATTAGCAATAATATGCTCTTTGAACCAATGCAGGAAAGTGGAGTTGTGCTCTCTAGTAACTTCGGCGTCCGTCCTACATACCCCCAGTCACGATACTTCTTTGCGATAATTTCTTTGTGCAGTGCCACGAAAGGATCTACCTCGTCTAGGTGTTGTAGCACTACCAAGTTTCCTCTGTCAAAGTCGCTGCGTCGATCTGAGTATGCCACGTGCAGTTCCCTGTGACCGTTTCAGTGACCTTCTCCTTCGAGCCTCCCATCGTGCTTGTTAATGGGCAAACCAACACTAACACCAGGCAGCTGGTCTGCGCCATATAGAAAATTCTCACAGAAAGAGATGCACTCTTGTGTCAAATAGCCCTGGATGATGCTTCCATCCGGACGGGACATGTTACGAACGAATCCTTTGATGATCCCATTCATCCTCTCAAACGGCCTCATGTTGTGTAGGAATGATGGCCCCAGGTCTATTATGTCATCCACAATATGGACACACAGATGCACCATCACGTCAAAGAACGCGAGCAGGAAGTACATCTCAAGCTCATTCAGTATCACAACAATCTCTTCATTTAGCCTTCGGAGCTGCTTCACACTGATCGACTTTTGAGAGATGACGTCGAAAAAGTTGCAGAGACCAATAAGCGTGTCACGGACGTGCTTGTCCATTATCCCTCTAAGGGCAACAGATAATATCTTTGTCATCATCACATGACAGTCATGAGACTTCATCCCGCTGAACCTTTTCTTGTCCGTGTCTAGATATCTACTTATCTTGCCACAGTAACCGGAACTAACTTTGACTCCGGTAAGGCACTTAAAGAATTGATTGATCTTAGCCTGACTTAAGGTGAAGCAAGAAGGGGGGCAATAATCCTCATTGTTTATTTTCTTGCCCTTCTTCTCCCGTGCCTCTGTCTCCGTCTCTGTCTCGTCTGACATTTTACGTGGCGGCATGTGCAGATCTTCCCTGATTTCCAAATCTTGCAAGTCTTTTCTTGCCTTCGGCCCATCCTTGGTCTTATCTGGCATGTTCATCAGTGTTGCGAGCAAGCTCTCAAGGACATTCTTACAGATATGCATTTGATCAAGGCAATGAGGTGTATCGAGTTTGTGCCAGTACTCCAAGTCCCAGAACACAGACCTCGTCTTCCATACCTTCAGCAGAGGCTCCGGCGCCTTTCTCATCGTCTTTCTCGGTGCGGGGCACTCCTTCCAGTTTTTCAACAGCTCATTGATTTCGGCACCACTCCGCTTACGTGGAGGTCCTCGATGCTCAGCGTGACCGTTGAATAGATCTCCACGGTTTCTCCATGGGACGTCCTGTTCGAGCCATCTTCAATGCCCCATGTACACGATTTTCCCAGACCCGCCATCTTTCCTTGACGTTAGCTGCTGAGACGTCGTATCATCCATGCACCGCGTGCATTCGCAATATCCATGGCACACCTGGCCTACCACATATTTGTAACCAAGATAGTCGTGCATTGTCGTGATCAGTGCGGCTCTCATGTTGAAATACTCGCCTTTGCTGGCGTCCCATGTCTTGGCCGGTGTTTTCCATAACGTGTCTAACTCCTCCTAAAGTAGCCCCAGATACAAATTAATATTATTTCCTGGTTGTTTCGGCCCTTGAATAAGCATGCTCATGTGAATGTACTTCGATTTCATGCACCACCAGGGGGGAGGTTGTACATCGATACAAACACGGGCCATGTGCTATGGTTGGTGCTCTGGTTGCCAAACGGATTCATGCCTTCGGCACACGTGCCGAGCACGATGTTCCTTGCATCACATTCAAAATACCGATAGAAGCTGTTCAACGCTCTCCACTGGCTTCCATCCTTGACGTGTCTCAGCTTTGAATCATCTCCATCGTCGGGATTCTTCCTCTCCGCGTGCCAGCGCATTAGCTTTGCTTCCTTGGGATCTACAAAATACCTCTGGAGACGGGGAGTGATCGGTAAGTACCATACCACTTTCTGGGGACATTTCTTCCCGGCCTTCTTGTATCGAGAAGCATTGCACACTGGACAACTTGTTTTTTCCGCGTGCTCCTTCCGATAAATTATGCAATCGTTGATGCATGCATGGTATCTAACGTGTGGCAGATCAAGAGGGCACACAATCTTCTTGGCCTCATCAACACTACTAGGACATAGATTACCCTCGGGAAGAACATCCTTTAGGTACTTGAGATGCTCATCGAGGCTAGTGTCGGTCCATTTGTTTTTAGCCTTCGTCTTCAGCACTTGGAGCGTGAAACTCAAGCGGGTCACCTCAGGATTGCAACCATCATACAATGGAGTGTTCGAGTCTACCACCAGTTGCTCCAGCTTAGCCTCCTCTCTAGAAGCAGCTCTCTCATTACTCGTCTCCTTGCAAAGCAATGCTTGAACATGAGGGTCCCGCACGATTGAACTTAGTACCGACGAACTCTGCTCCGTGGAGTCCATGTCGTTCTCTCCGCCGCCATGTCCGGCCCCTTCTCCGCCGCCATGTCCGGCCTCTTCTCCGCCGCCATTATCGATCATCTCTTCGTCTTGCCCCGTGTCATCATTGCCTGCCCCGTCGGCATCCTCAACATCGTCATCCTCATCTTCAGTTATCCACCGAGTATAGCCATCCATGAAACCAGTCATGAGCAGGTGCGCTTCGACACGACCATCGACATGGGGCTCAAGCCAAACTATTCCTTTGCATTTTTGACACGGACATAAAACCTTTGTCAGGTTATTTTCCTTCATGTCCTGCACCGCCGACCGCAACCACCTGTCCACCATCGTTCCACTGACCATCGTGAACTCTGCACGGTAATAATAAACAAATTGATTATAAAAATGCATGCATTCATCAAAGTCATACAAAAATTCGGCATGACCTTCCTTAAAAGTAGGACATATATAGATCTAGAGTTTGCCAGGAATTCGCCGAAATGGAAATAAATCGACATTTCGGCAAAACATAGGCAACTCAAATGCACAATTTGGCGTCAACTCATGCCACACACACAATTTCCATAAAAATATCACACACACATGCATAAACATATTTCCATTTTGCAAAAGCATGAAATATTAATCACACCTCTATCTCGAGATCGAGCACATGGTGGAGATGATGATGTAGGGAGGTCAAAAGTGCACAAAGCTCTTCTTGACAAAGAAAGATCTAGTTAGGGGGAAAATAGGTCACTTAACTAAATGCTACATCTACCTAGCTAGCTAATTTGGGAGGAGACAACTTCAACTAGTGGAGGGGGAGGAAAAATAGAAAGGAGATGAATTGATGGAGGTGGTGTAGTTATAGCTAGGAGTAATGAAGAGAGAGAAAGGTAGGTAGAAGAGGGAGAGTAATGGGGGGAGAAGTATTGAGGAAGAAGAAGAGTGAGAGAGGGAGGATGTGGGAGGTAGGGGAAAGGGAGGAGAGGAGATGGGGAGGGGGAGGTGGAAAAGGTGGTGGGTGCTGCGTCTTAGCAGTAGCGCGGGAGAGAAAGCACGCTGCTGCTAAGAGCGTAGCAACAGCGCGCTTTCCTGTCACGCGCTACTGCTAAACAGGCCAACCCTGTGCACAATTTCAAAATTAGCAGCAGCGAGGTGACAAAAAAGCGCGCTGCTACTATGGCATTAGCAACAGCATGCTCCCTGGCGCCGCGCTACTGGTAAACTTATGTCGTTGTTTACTATCGGTGGATTTTTGAAGCAGCGCAGTTTAAGCGTCATGCGCTACTGCTAAGTTTGCACCAGTAGCGAGCTTTCCGTAGACGCGCTGCTACTACTTAGCAGCAGTGCCTGTTTTTATGCCGCGCTGCTACTAAGATTATGTGTATAAGGTTTTCCCTAGTAGTGCCCTGCTGATCCATGACACCAGTTGTGTGGGGGGGGGGCTGAGCGAAAGGTGGGGGCAGCTACCCACTTGGCACTTCGGGGAGCTGTGATGCAGAACCACTCCCGCTGCAACAATCCGGACACCTCTAGGAAGTAATCCTCAGGCCATGGAGCATCAACAATTTTGCTTATTAAAGCGCCTCCGCACGCCGCGTGCTGCCCCTCGATCATCTTTGGCTTCACATCGAAGGTCTTGAGCCACAGGCCAAAGTGAGGGGTAATGCAAAGGAAGGCCTCACATACAACAATAAATGTCGCCATGTGAAGAAGGGAATCCGGGGCCATATCGTGAAAATCTAGCCAGTAATAGAACATAAGACCCCTAACAAAGGGATCCAGAGCGAGGCCTAGTCCTCGGAGGAAGTGGGAGATGAACACGATGCTCTCGTTGGGATCAGGAGTAGGGACGACTTGCCCTCGGGCAGGCAGCCAATGCGAAATTTCGGCGGTCAGATATCTGGCCTCTCTCAACTTCTTGATGTCCTCCTCCGTGACAGAGGAAGGCATCCACCGACATTGAAGGTTGGATCCGGACATAGTTGAAGGTCGAAGTGCCTAAACCCGAGCTTTGGGTGTTGGAACTCGAGGTGGGAGGCGGATTCGATTAAGATCGAGAGGAAAAGGCCTTGTCCCCTTTATAAAGAGGGTGAATATCAAGCGTCCTCCTCATGGCCGTTTGGGACTTGCCTAAGATCCTGAAGTCCTACCAATAGGCACGGTTGGGTTACCCATGTCCGTATTGATGAGAATCCCGTAATAAAGGGGACATGATCTCTGCTTCGACAAGACATGCCAAGGAAACCGCCTCGCGAAACACGCTAACATTGGTTATGAAAAATGATTCGAATAAAGACCTGGCTATGGTGTGATGTCACACTACGGGGTACGTCAGCAGATTAGATCTATGGAAATATTATTCTCTCTACGGTGGTATGTGGAACTTGTTTTGCAGAGCCGGGCACGATCCTCGTGTTCAATCTTCTATGAAGTATTCGGAGGAGGAAACCGCCTTGCAATGCCGAAGACAATCTGCGCGCCGGACTCATCGTCATTGAAGCCTGGTTCAGGGGCTACTGAGGGAGTCCTGGATTAGGGGGTATCCGGATAGCCGGATTATATCCTTTGGCCAGACTGTTGGACTATGAAGATACAAGATTGACAACTTCGTCCCGTGTCCATATGGGACTCTCCTTGGCGTGGAAGACAAGCTCAGCAATATGGATATGTAGATCTCCTTCATTGTAACCGACTCTGTGTAACCCTAGCCCCCTCCGGTGTCTATATAAACTGGAGGGTTTAGTCCGTGGGACGAACAACATACAATCATACCATAGGCTAGGTTCTAGGGTTTCACCTCTTCGATCTCATGGTAGATCTACTCTTGTACTACTCATATTATGAAGAACAATCAAGCAGGACGTAGGGTATTACCTCCATCAAGAGGGCCCGAACCTGGGTAAACACCGTGTCCCCTGCCTCATGTTACCATCCGCCTTAGACGCACAGTTCGGGACCCCCTACCTGAGATCCGCCAGTTTTGACACCGACAATGGTGATGATGATGGTGATGTTGATGAAGACGATCACCGCGGCGATGATTCCCCTCCCGGTGGCACTCCGGTGCACCGAGAGAGAGAAGGAGATGTTCTCCCCCTTGTGCTTCCTCCTCCATGGCCTCCCCTGGATGGGGAGAGGTTCCTCCTCTGGTCCTTGGCCTTCATGGTGATGATGGCCCCTCCGGGATCCTCCTCCATGCCCTCCAGTGATGATGGCCCCCTCTAGCAGGGTGCCAGAGAGGGCCTAGATTGGTTTTCGGTGACTACGGTGGCTTGTGGCAGCGGAACTCCTGATCTAGGTTAATTTTGCGAGGTTTCTATATTTATAGGAATTTTTGGCGTCGATCTCATGTCAAGGAGGTGACCGAGGCGTCCACAAGGCAGGCCCACGCACCTGGGGGGGGGGGAGTTCATCTACCACGAGATTGTGATGGCTAAACCCTAGAAGTCTAGCCTATGTGGTTATGATTGCCTCTACGGACTAAACCCTCTGGTTTATATAGACACAGGAGGGGGCTAGGGTTGTACAGAGTCGGTTTACAATGAAAGGAATATTCATGTCCGCACACCAAGCATGCCTTCCATGCAAAGGAGAGTCCCATCCGGACACGGGGGAAAGTCTTCTATCTTGTATCTTCACGACCCATTAGTCCGGCCCATGTTGCATAGCCCGGACGCCCCAGGACCCTGTAATCCAGGACTCCCTCAGTAGCCCCCGAACCATTCTTCAATGACGACGTGTCCGGCACACAAATTGTCTTCAGCATTGCAAGGGGGGTTCCTCCTCCGTAGATATCCAAGCATCTGAACCAAAGGACGGTATTCGGATCTACATCTTCAGACTTCGGTCTTCGGCTTTACATTAAATGTTATATCCTTCAGCTTCTGTGCCATTGCTTCTCCAGCTCCCACGTGTCGGACAAATACGAAGGGTCCAAGCATTTTTACACATAACACCCGGGCCGTGTAAGGAAGGTGTCTATTTAAGGAGATTGAATCTCAGATGCCATTACACACTAGGTGGAAAATCCTTAGAGCTTGTCACAAGAAACCACGCAAACATGGCTAGCGCTCCCAGTTCTTCTTCCCGCCCCCATGGTCCGCAGAAAGGCAATTGGGAGAGTTGTTCTGTATCCCATGCCTAGCTGACCAAACTCCAGATGCAGAATATCCCCCCTACGGATCTTGTCCCCATTCGAGCGGGATTAACCTCCTTTTCTGGCGAAGCCCTGGCGGGAAATTTCACAAACCCGTCAGAAGGGGAGTGAGTGTGCTTCGTTTCCTTTTTATTAAGAGGCGTTGGATTCCAATCCATCCTTTCCTCTGAGGTCTCCTGTAGTAATATGGCCTCCAACTGCACAATCTTACGCTAGGATCCATTCTGCACATCGCGGGCTTTGCCGCTCTTTGTGAGCTATTCCTAGGCTGTGAGGCCCATTTTGAATTATGGAGGAAACTTTTCTGCCTCGTCCCTTGCTCCCAAAAGGGATCCATATTCGAGGTGGGCGATGCCGAAGTGTGGCATATAGCTGGGACAGGATACCTATCCGGCACTAAAAAGAAGGCATCCGAAGAGTGGCCCTCGGAGTGATTTTATATTGAAGACGTCATTCTATCTGACCCAATTCGACGAGTGTCACATCCTAGTTAGCCATGCATTAGAGTGTTGCATCATGTTTACTTTTTCATCAGAAACTTGAAATGGGGATGACAGAACCCCCAGTCCCCTCTGAAACCAACTAGGGTTACTAAAAACTTTTTCAATGAACCTGAAATGCCCTTCTAAAATGCCCATCATTTTTGTCTTGGTTCAGAACCTCTGCCAAAAGTGGTGCACATTTTCCTAGGCCATCTTGGGGTTTTTGAATTAAATCATAAATATTTGAATTTGGGCATTTAAAATTATATAAAATATTTAAATGCTCAAATATCTCCAAACTAAAATGTTTCATGTTGGGAATAATCCAACTATGGACCAGGAGTAATTTGGTGATTTTTGAAGTTGCCTATGTATTTTATTAAATTCAACAAAGTTGCAGATATATTAAAAAAAGAAAACAGAAACAGAAAAAAAGGGGAAAACTTACCTGGCGCCACTGCAGGCCCACCAGCCAGCCCACCTGGCCGGCCCAGCCCGGCCACCGCTCCAGCGAGCTGCTTGGCTCGCCAGGCAGGCAGCCAAGGTGCTCGGCGGCGGCACCGCAGCTCGCCACGCAGCTGCTCGCCGCCTCGCCGCCTCCCTCGCCCGGCTAACGCCGTGGATCGGCCTCCCTCTCTCCCCCAAACCCCCCAGACACCCCCTCTCCTCTCCAGCTCCTCCCCCTCGCACGCCCCAGCCATGGCCGACGCCATCGCCGCCACCCCCTCGCCGTAGCCACGCCCTCCGTCCACCCCACGCCGTGCCACCGTGTCCAGGAGCTC
>NC_041392.1:106987794-106988922 GCF_002162155.2 Triticum dicoccoides
GCCATGTCACTACTTGGGCTGAGTTCAGTGAGGCTTTCCGTGAACATCACATTCCGGAGGGTCTCATGGACCGTAAACGTGAAGAATTTTGCAGTTTCACCCAAGGCCGACTTTCTGTGGATGCTTACAGCAGGGAGTTTGGTAATCTCGCACGATATGCAACTGAGGAAGTGTCTACTGATGCCAAGAAGCAAGCAAGGTTCCGTAAGGGCCTTAGTCCTGAGCTTCGCCGCGACCTCCGTCTGCATGAGTGCACATCCTTCCAGAAACTTGTCAACAAAGCCATCAGTGCTGAAACTGGTCAGACTGACTATGACGCAACACGCAAGCATGGCCGTGACATGGGTTCCTCATCCGGTGCTGGTCCTCAGAAGCGCCGCGTGTGGGTACCCAACACCGCCCTGCCACCCAGGTTCACACCGAGGCCATCCTTCCAGGCACCTCGCCCCGTTCAACAGTCTGCACCGGCCAAGCCCTATGGGGGTCCAACCAACAATGTTCCTCCACGTACCAGCTCCGTGACTTGTTTCAAGTGTGGGGAATCTTGTCACTATATGCGTGAGTGCCCCCAGACCAACCCCAACCAGTCTGCTAAGCTGTTGGCCGTGGCAAGCCGACAGGAAAAATATTCCACGCCAAGCCGGTCACCGCTTCACGTGGCCATGGCAACTGTATCTCTGCCGAAGAAGCTCAAGAGGATCCCAACGTCGTTCTCGGTACGCTTCCTGTTAATTGCCACCCGGCATCTGTTCTTTTCGATACAGGAGCCTCTCATTCTTTTATATCTGAAAATTATGCTCGTTTGCATAACGTCGCATTCGGTGATATGCCAACCTCCATGGTAATTCAAACTCCGGGATCCAAATGGCAAACTTCTAGAGTAAGCCATGGAAATGAAATCCAAGTCGACAGACTTGTTTTCCTCGCGTCTTTGATAGCCCTTAAATCTTCAGATATTAATATCATTTTGGGTATGGACTGGATGTCAGCTCATCAAGCCAAAATTGATTGCTTCTCTAGGACTGTTCAACTCACTCACCCTTCGGGCAAGATAGTCAATGTCCTAACCCGAATAGCCAAGCGACAATTATATTCTCTTAACGCCAGCCCTTTGCCAGACCTTGAGGA
>NC_041392.1:106993733-107032750 GCF_002162155.2 Triticum dicoccoides
CTGACGCAGTAATTGATTTTCTGGATTTAATTTAAATCAGGAAATTCCAGAATATTATTTAAACTTCAAAAATTCATAACTTTTATTCTGTAACTCCAAATTGGACGAATTATATATGAAAAATGATCAGAAAAATCCAATCTATCCATCTGTACTATTTTCATGCATGATCAAACAAGTTAAATTGATGTTTTAAGCAGAACAAGGAAAAGCACTTTAAAAGGCCATATTTGAATTTGAAATTTGAATCCTTGATTCAAATTTGTTCAAACCCTTCTGGTTTTAGTTGCATTAGCCCAATACACTCATTTTGCCATGTCTCATGCATGCATCATATTGTTGCATACTGTTTGGTAATGTTTGTGTATCGGTGCTCTCTGCGGCAGGTTCTGCCCCGAGGAGTACCGTGATAACCCCGACGAAGAGCAATACCAGTGCACCGACCCGTCAGGCAAGCAACCAACCATTTGATCATATCGATACAATCCCATGTTCTCGCTCCTGCTCTCTTTTACTGCATTAAGACAACGCGTTTCAAACTGCTTTGTGCTAAGTTGAACCCATTTCCTCTGCATGACCTGTCATTGCCACAGTAACTAGATGAAACCCACTAGCATGTGTAGGAGTTGTCTGAGCCATATGTATGTGTTGTTCCTACCTTGCTATGCCTGCTATGCTTAGAGTCGTGTCAGGTCTGGTTCATCTGGGTGATGGGCTAGAGTGAAATGTTTATGTCGGTAATGAGAGTGGTGTGGTGAACACGATTTGGTAAAGGTATCGATGAGAGGCCATGTAGGAGTACATGGTGGGTTGTTTCATTGAAGCCGACCTTAAGCACTGAGATCTGTATGTGTGATTTAAGAATCAGCTACTACCATGCATTGGGCCCGAAACCAATGGACCCTCTCGGCTTCTTATTCACCCTAGTTCTCCGTCCAGGAGTTGCAAGTAGTTTCTGGTGTTTGTAGCCTACTGGAGGCCGTGGACAGCGCTGACCGTAGGGGTGGGCTGTGATGCGGTAGGTACGTGGCACGGTGTACCGAATACCCGTTAGGTATCTCGGGAACCCTGTTCACATCGTTTGGGGCCGTATGGGAAACCTCGGCCGGACTCCCTGCGGATGGAACCTGGATAGGCGATAAACCTGGACTGGAGGCTTAGGTGATTAGGTAGGTCGTGGCCGACACCCACGTTGGGCTTCCGTTTGAAGGTTGCCGAGTACATGTCGTGTAAACGACGGTAAGTGGTGAGAGCGTGTATGAAGGAGTACACCCCTGCAGGGTTAACATGATCTATTCGAATAGCCGCGTCCGCGGTAAAGGACTACTTGGTTGCCTATACAGTTCATAGACAAGTAAATGGAAACTATTAAAAGCCTCAAGATAAGTGTGAGTGCCGAGGATGGCTCTTCCGTAGGAAGACGGAGGTGGATCCTCGGTAGTGTATTGAAGTGGTGAGTAGTGGACTCGTGTGCGCAAAACCATTTCAAGTTGGAGTCTCGTAGAATAGTCTAGCCAAGAGTCAAAGCTGGCTTGCTGCAATAACTCCACCAACCCTTCTTGATACTAAGCATGTATGTAGGATCTGATGTAAGTCTTGCTGAGTACCTTTGTACTCATGTTGCTATAATTTACATTTTTACAGAAGATGCTGCAACCCCTTCTGATGGGTTCTATGTAGACGTTGACATCAACGAGTAGGCTAAAGACCCAGGTGGTGACCCTGAGCTTGTGAAGGACCTTGTAGTATAGCTAGGCTTCCCAAGCCTCTTTTATTTTACTAGTTGTCTGTACTCAGACAAGTTACTTCCGCTGCTGGTTTGTATGACTGTATGACTTGTATGTTGGGTCGTGAGACCCGTACCTATGTTATGTATGACTCTCTGAGCCTTAAATAAAGTACTTGTGTCGTAGAGTCATGTTGTGATGCTTCGTTGTATTTGCACATATCGAGCATATTGTGTGTATGATTGAAATGCTTGGTATGTGTGGGATCTGACTATCTAGTTGTTTATCTTTAGTAGCCTCTCTTACCGGGAAATGTCTCCTAGTGTTACCGCTGAGCCATGGTAGCTTGCTACTGCTCTGGAACACCTAGGCTGGCCGGCATGTGTCCTTCTTCGTTCCTGTGTCTGTCCCTTCGGGGAAATGTCACGCTTTGAGTACCGGAGTCCTGTTAGCCCGCTACAGCCCGGTTTACCGGAGTCCTGCTAGCCCAGTGCTACAGCCCAGACCCACTTGCTGATGACCGACACGTTCGAAGCTGGGTCATGGATGCCTGTCCCTGTAAGTCTGTGCCACTTTGGGTTTACGACTAGTCATGTCAGCCCGGGCTCTTTATCATATGGATGCTAGCGACGCTATCATATACGTGAGCCAAAAGGCGCAAACGGTCCCGGGGCAAAGGTAAGGCGACACCCGTGAGGATACCGTGCGTGAGGCCGCAAAGTGATATGAGGTGTTACCGGCTAGATCGATGTGACATCGAGTCGGGGTCCTGACAACGAGGCCTACCTGTGTTTTCCAATGCTTCGTTAAAGAAGCGCCACAGCTGGCGCCCCCGAAGCTCCAAGGAGGAAGAAAGTGCGGAGGTTGAGATGCTAATGGACAAGATAAAGACACTCGCCCAACCTGGACTGTCCATAATTGAGGTAATGGCGATTTCAATAACGCGGGGGGTTCAGCCACTCCAATCCAGAGGACTCCCCATGTGGTATTACAATGGAGAAGACGATGCATCACGTTGCGGACGTAAGGGCCCGACCAACTTCGCCGCCTTGGTTGCCATGCTGGCTGATCTTTTTAAGGGGGAGAAAGAGGAATTCACTTGCCTCAAGGCTCGAGATGGCTTTTCCATGTACGATCCTCCCAGCTGGGTAAGCCTTCGCTCAGTAATTTTACTTAATGCTCCTCCTGAATTGTACCCAGCTGAACTTAACCCCACCATTTCTTGAAATGAATGGAGGAAAGTTATCGTGGAGATTTATAGCCCCGCCCCGCAGCTAGAGGACCATAATCGGGACCTGGATCCCGGATTCAAAGAGGATCCAGACATATCTGTAGAGCTCAAAGAGGGGTTTTTATATCAAGCGAGTTATGATGGCACGAAAGTGGCCATTATAGCCAATTACCCCAGCCTTCTCCCTTCCTCCCACGTAAATATCCTGAAGGTGTCTCCTCAAAAAGAGTTTTCGTACTGCACTTTACCCACTGCACTGTCTTGTGTTTTAAAAGGGGTGATGCTCGTCTCGCCATGCCGCATCGGGAGGGGTACGCCGACACAAGGCCGATCTTCTGAAAGAAAGGCGGACAACGATTCCTCCAAGCTCTGACCTTCATCGAAAAGGTACAACTTTTGATACGCCCTGCGGCAAACATGCCGAACTATGACATTTTTCACCTTCCCCATATTCCAGGAAGAGCACTCACCGGACTATATCCGGTGACCCCACCGGACATATGTCCATCAATCCGACCCCAGACCCTGCCTCTAGGGCGAGAGTCGATACCGGTGCAATGCCGGATTGTCCTCTCTCCGATGATTCGGATAATGTATCCATTACCAACTCCGAGGTGGAGAGTGCCATGAACCATCGGCGCCGGAGGGCAGCTATGCACGATCCTAATTTTACTGAAGAGGCATTCAATGCCTTCAGTTCGGCGGATGCATATATCCGGGTTGCTCGAGATGGGCTTGCCGGGGCCACTCGCCAACTTTCAAAGGATATGCGGGTAAGATCATTTTGTGTAGATCATTTTAAGGATCGATGCATAATCAAATACTTATGGAGAAGAACAACATGCTATCCCGGGAGCTGGAGCAGTATCGGACCCAGCTGACTACTGTTACTACCGAACTGGAGAAGTCCAAGGAGGCACCGACTGGTAATGTTTCCTTTTGTCTGGAAAAAAATAATGTGCGAGTCATGTTTATGTAAATGAATACTATTGCGTTTTACAATGGCAGGATCGGTGGCACAAGTATAAGAGAAACTGAAGGCCGCGCAGGAGGAAAAAGAACATGCCGAAAGGTAAGAGGACACTGGTCATCGTGTACTGGCACGGACCATGGATGAGAAGAACAAGTTTCAGGGCGCCAACACCCAACTCGGCGAAGAGCTGAAAGATGTGCAAGCCCAACTAGTGGACGCCTTGATGGAGAAAAAAGATGAGAGGCGGCCTACAAGTTTATGCCTGTAGGTGTGTTGACTGGGCGGCCCGAAGAAGAGGTGTCTGGATTTCAAGGTAACCTGCTACAAGAGCTGTCCAAGGTGCATGAGCAAGCACGGAAGGCGATGAGAAGCATTGCTAAGGCTTTATGGCCAGCCGATTCTCCCCCAAGAAGTATGGTGGACCTTGTGAATTTATTCAAGGGAGCTCGGCGCTGTTTTGGGCTATGGAAGATATCGACATGCCGAGAAGGTGCTCAGGAAGCCTGGGCCATGGTAAAAACACAGCACACCGGACTTGATCCCAATCATATGGCCCGGGTCGGACCTCCGGGATCCGACGGACAGGAAATTCCGGTCAGCCTGGTGTACGACCAAGTGAAGGTGGCCGCCAAGTTCTCCCAACAAGATTGTAAACTAGATAGCCTGTTAGAGGGTCTAGAGGAAGAAGAAGTTTTTGAGTCTAAGTGGCAATGTACTTTTATCAACAAACTTGTCTCCAACCGAATATGTAAAACGATTGTCCTGGCAGACTTTCTGCTTCGACCACCGAAAACCCTAGGTTAGGAGTGTTTCCGAATACTATACCATGGGTAAACACCAAAGTATGTTTGGAAGCCAGGCAGTCCGGTCATCATTGCTTGAACAGACAAGTTGTATTCGGGGAGTTATGTTATATTACATTTGATTGTAAGAAACATCTTCTAGAGAGAATAGTTCCGTTAAGGGTTCCTTTCCCTGGGTTGGTATGCGGTTCTTTGTGCATACCGAAGCCGTGATGCTGAAAAAATCACAGTACGTGCTTTATACTATGGGGTTTTGTAGTGACATGAGGGAAGTTCCTCTTTTACTCACCAACCAATCATTCCCTTAATAACGCTAGCTTTTGGCTTAACCCGTCTGAGGTACATATCCGGATGACCTGGTTGTAACAATCGCAGAGGTGCTCCCTTTATGCCCTAGCCGAACAAACGGGAACATAGGGAATAAGCACAGGAGCCAGGCAACCTAGCTTGGCAAAAACTTAAGTCATAAAGGTGCATATAATGGTGAAGAAAAGACATATATGGATAGATGACACATATATATGGTGAGCTTGATGCTCGAAAAATAATAACAAGAATAAGCTTCTTGTGAAAAGAAGCCCCCAGGTATTGTGGGGTAAGTACATTTGAGGATGTCTACCCTTCTGGTGTACGGTTTATCCGAACACGAACTAGAAGTGATATAGAAACGAGGTAAAAAAAGGGAAAACTATAAAAAGGAGAAAAGACAGAACAAGAAAAAAGGTATATGTGCGGACTTACGCGTAGAATCCTCGAAGCCTTGCGGCATTCCATGGGTTTGGCTCCAGGTGATTGTCCGAAGCATTGCGAAGACGATAGGCTCCTCCAGTAAGAACTTCATCTATAATGAAGGGACCCTCACATTTGGGCTTAATCTTGTCCTTTTTCTTTTCTGGTGGGCGTAAAACTAGTTCACCGACGTTGTAGGTCTTTGCCAGTACTTCTCTGCCTTCGTATCGCCGAGCCTGCTGTTGATAGAATGCGGAATGGGCCTTCGCGACATCGCGCTCCTCCTCCAGGCCGTCCTGCCAATCGAGCTCGGCTTCTCTATCTTTGTACATGCGCACTCGAGGTGAGTCCTGAATAATGTCGCAAGGTAAGACTGCCTCTGCAGCGTACACCATGAAAAAGGGTGTATTTCCTATCGTGCGATTGAGCGTAGTCCGCAGCCCCCAGAGTACGGAATCGAGTTCCTCGACCTAGTGTTTGTCTTATTCTTGCAGAGATCGCACTAGTCTGGGTTTGATGCCGCTCATTATCATGTCGTTAGCCCGTTCGACCTAACCATTTGTCTAAGGGTGGTATAAGGAGGCGTAATCAAGCTTGATGCCCAAGTTGGTGCACCAAGTTTTCACCTCGTCGGTTGTAAAGTTAGAGTCGTTGTCAGTAATACTACTGTGCGGGACACCGTAACGGTGTACGATGCCGAATATGAAGTCTATCACCGGTCCGGCTTCAGCCGTTTTAACTGGTTTAGTTTCTATCCACTTAGTGAACTTGTCGACCACTACCAACAAGTATTTCTTCTTCGGGACAATTCCATTTCACCCCCTAACTTGAGCCACCACCTGGCATTTGCCCCTAATTTTCAGGTATGCTCAAAATACCCCTCTTTCGTCAAGTCACCTTACAGAAATGCCCTTCTGTGCCGTTACCGTCCGGTCAAAGGGCTTTGACCATCTGGTGAATAGTATCATGGTGAACAGTAAATTCGATAAAATAGCAGAAAAATCAAAAAAATCTGAAATTTTGTGGGACCAAAGTTACTCAAGGGAGCAAGGTGCGTGCAAATATTGGCACAGTTTGGACATTCCAGCAGCTTGTGTCAAAGGAAAAACTTTAAAATGTATGCTGTGAATAGTAAATTAAAAAATAGCAAGAAAATTCTAAAAAATATGAAATTTTTTGGCATCAAAGAGGCTGGGGTTCGCAAGGTGCGTGCAAATTTTTGTTGTGTTTCAACACTATAGGAGCTCATGGAGAAAAAAAACAAAATTTGGCTCAATTTTTTTTGAAAAATGCACTATTTTGTTTTTTTGGCTAGAGCACCTCGCATGTCATTTGATCACAAAAATTTGGAAGCGCCTTGCACACCCAAGCCTTTTTGATGCCCAAAAAATTCATGTTTTTTAAAAGTTTCTTGCTACTTTTTTAATTTACTATTCACAACATATAGGTTTAATTTTTTTTTCCTTTCCCACGAGTTCCTGGAATGTCCAAACAGCGTGAAAATTTGCATGCACCTTGCGCCCTTGAGTATCTGCAATCCCACCAAATTTCAAAAAAATTAAAAAAAAATTCTATTTTTTTGAATTTACTGTTGACCATGTTACTATTCATTAGACGGTCAAAGCCCTTTGACCGGACGGCAAGGGCATTTCCATAAGGTGACTTGACGGAAGAGGGGTATTTTTGAGCATACCTAAAAATTAGGAGCAAATGCCAGGTGGTGGCTCAAGTTAGGGGGAGAAATGGAATTGTCCCTTCTTCTTATGGCTTCCCCCTTTAAGAGGTCCGACCATATCGAGCCCCCAGACCACAAAGGGCCAAGTAATGGGGATTGTTTGGAGGGCAGTAGGCGGCATGTGGCTTTGGTTAGCGAAAAGCTGGCATCCAACGCAACGCTGCACAAGGTCTTGTGCATCTGCTTGGGCTATGGGCCAAAATAAACCCGTGCGGAAGGCTTTACTTACAAGGGCCCGGGCTCCAGCATGATGGCCGCCAAGACCGGCATGTATTTCAGCCAAGAGCTGCCGTCCCTCGTCTTCGGAGATACATTGTTAAAGGACCCCGATAGTACTTTTCTTGTATAGTTCTCCTTCGTGAACATTGTAGGCTTTCGAACATCGAACGGTGCGACGGGCCTCATTTTGATCCTCAGGGAGCTCCTTCCTAGTGAGGTAGGCCAGGAAAGGCTCGGTCCATGGGGCAATTATCGCCATAATTTCATGGGATGATGGTGTTATTTTGGTGCCTGAGCCCTCGATGATATTGGGATTGTGTTCGGAATCAGGGGGTATGATCGGCTCCGGGTCGGTGCTCCCGTTCTCGTCCTACCACACCACGGATGGTTTGAAGAGCCTTTCCACAGGGTTGTTAGGTGGGATGGGTCGTGTTTAGTGCCCATGCGAGCAAGGATGTCCACGGCTTGATTACTCTCTCGAGCCACGTGATGAAACTCGAGTCCCTTGAACCGAGCCGATATTTGGAGTACGACGTTGCGGTAGGCCGCAATCTTCGGATCTTTTGCGTCGAAGTCTCCATTTATTTGGGATATTGCAAGGTTGGAATCCCCGTGCACCTCAAGGTGTTGTATGCCCATGGAGACAGCCATCCGGAGACGGTGCAATAGGGCCTCGTATTCGCCTGCATTGTTAGAGTCTGTATACAGTATTTGGAGCACGTAACAAACTGTGTATCCTGTGGGGGATGTTAAGACGACACCATCCCCCAGTCCGGCTAACATTTTAGAGCCGTCAAAGTGCATCACCCAGTTGGAATAGGTGCCGTACTCTTTAGGGATTTCAGCCTTAGTCCATTCGGCAACGAAGTCAGCCAACACTTGAGATTGAATGGCTCGACGTGGTATGTACATTATTTCAAATGGTAGGAGCTCAATGGCCCATATGACAATCCTGCCGGTGGCATCCCGGTTGTTTATAATATCATTGAGTGGTACTTCAGAAGCCACCGTGATTGAGCATTCTTGGAATGGTGTCGTAGCTTGCGGGATGCCATAAAGACCGCATATGCTATCATCTGATAATGCGGGTATCGGGATTTGCATGGTGTGAGGACCGTCGATATGTAATATAGTAGTCTCTGGAGTTGGAATTTATGTCCTTCCTCTTCTCGTTCGATGACGAGCACCGCACTCACCACCTAGTGAGTTGCCGATATGTAAAGCAGCATTGGTTCACCGATGTTTGGTGCGGCCAGGATGGGGTTGCCTGATAGCAAAGTTTTTATTTCCTCCAACCTGGCTATTGCAGCATCCGTCCACACAAAGTGGTCGGTGCCTCGGAGCAGGCGATACAGTGGCAACGCCTTTTCTCCTAATCTGGAGATAAAGCGGCTCAAGGCTGCCACGCAACGCACCCAGCTAGTTTTTGGACCTGCTTGAGGTCAGTTGGTGTTGCCAATTGTGACAAGGCTCGAAATTTGGCTAGGTTTGCTTCGATTCCCCTATTGGAGACAATAAACCCGAGTAGTTTGCCGGCGGGAACACCGAAAATGCACTTTTGCGGGTTGAGCCTTATGTCATATGTTCGGAGGTTGTCGAATATGAGGCGTAAGTCGTCCAATGATTCAACATGCTTGGTTTTGGTGACTACGTCATCTACATATGACTCGACAGTCTTGCCGATTTGTTTTTCCAGGCATGTTTGAATTATGCGTTGGTATGTGGCACCGGCGTTTTTGAGCCCGAAAGGCATAGTGTTGAAGCAGAAAGGCCCATACGGGGTGATAAATGCCATTGTAGCTTGGTCGGATTCCTTCATCTTAATTTGATGGTATCCGGAGTATGCATCGAGGAAACACAGTGAATCGTGTCCCATGGTTGCATCAATAATCTGGTCGATGCGAGGTAGTGGGAAGGGGTCCTTAGGGCAGGCCTTGTTAAGGTCTTTGAAAACGAAACACAGGCGCCATGATTTATCCTTCTTTGGTACCATGAATAGGTTTCCTAGACAGTCCGGGTGTTTGATCTCTTTCATAAACCCAGCTTCGAGTAGTTTGGCCAGCTCCTCCCCCATAGCCTGTCATTTGGGTTCGGAAAATTGCCGGAGCGTTTGCTTGACTGGCTTGTATCCCTTCCGTATATTGAGAATATGTTCAGTCAGGGCGCGTGGGATTCCTGGCATATCTGAGGGGTGCCAGGCGAAGATGTCCTAATACTCTCGCAAGAACGCGCGTAATGCAGCATCGACCGTCGGGTCCAGCTGCGCCCTAATGCAAGTTGTTTTCTTGGGATCCATCGGGTGGACTTGAAATTTGACTATCTCGTCAGTGTTGGGGTACCCTCGTAGACCGAAAGCGGAAGCATTATGACAACGCGGTTGATGTAGTCGTACGTCTTCATGATCCGACCGATCCTAGCACTGAAGGTACGTCACCTCCGCGATCTACACACGTTCAGTTCGATGACGTCCCGCAAACTCTAGATCCAGCTGAGTGTCGAGGGAGAGTTTCGTCAGCACGATGGCGTGATGACAGTGATGAAGCTACCGGCGCAGGGCTTCGCCTAAGCACTGCAACGATATGACTGAGGTGGATTATGGTGGAGGGGGCACCGCACACGGCTAAACAATGTCAACTTCTGTGTTCTAGGGTGGCCCCTGCCCCGTATATAAAGGAGCAAGAGGAGGGGGCCGGTGGCCTCATAGGGTACACCCAAGGGGGGAATCCTACTCCTACTAGTAGTAGGTTCCCTCTTTCCTAGTCCAACTAGGAGGGGACGTAAAGAGGAGGAGGGGAGAAGGAAAGTGGGGACGACCCACCAAGCCCTAAACTAATTCGGTTTGGGCCTAGGGGGGCGCCCCATAGCTCCCTTGCTGCCCTCTATTTCTACTAAGGCCCATGAAGGCCCATTGACCCCTCGGGGGGTTCCGGTAACTCCCCGGTAATCCGGTATTTATCCGATGACCCCCGGAACCTTTCCGGTGTCCTGATATAACCTTCCAATATATCAGTCTTTATGTCTCGACCATTTAGAGACTCCTCGTCATGCCTGTGATCTGATCCGGGACTCGGAACAACCTTCGGTACATCAAAACACATAAACTCATAATACCGATTGTCAACGAATGTTAAGCATGCGGACCCTACGGGTTCGAGAACTATGTAGACATACCCGAGACTCATCTCCGGTCAATAACCAATAGCGGAACCTACATATTCTACGAAGATCTTTATTGGTCAAACCGCATAACGTCATACGTTGTTCCCCTTGTCATTGGTATGTTACTTGCCTGAGATTCGATCGTTGGTATCTCAACACCTAGTTCAATCTCATTACCGGAAAGTCTCTTTACTCGTTCCGTAATGTAACATCCCGTAACTAAATCATTATTCACATTTCTTGCAAGGTTTATAGTGATGTGCATTACCGAGAGGGCCCAGAGATCTCTGATGCATGGAGTGACAAATCCTAATCTTGATCTATGCCAACTCAACAAACACCATCGGAGACATCTGTAGAGCATCTTTATAATCACCCAGTTATGTAGTGACGTTTGATACCACACTAAGTGTTCCTCCATTATCCGGGAGTTGCATAATATCATAGTCATAGGAGCATGTATAAGTTATGAAGAAAGCAATAGCAACAAACTAAACGATCATCGTGCTAAGCTAACTGATGGGTCAAGTCAATCACATCATTCTCTAATGATGTGATCCCGTTCATCAAATGACAATTCTTGTCCATGGCAAGGAAACTTAACCATCTTTGATTAAGGAGCTAGTCAAGTAGAGGCATACTAGTGACACTCAGTTTGTCTATGTATTCACACATGTACTAAGTTTCCGGTTAATACAATTCTAGCATTAATAATAAACATTTATCATGATATAAGGAAATAAATAATAACTTTATTATTGCCTCTAGGGCATATTTCCTTCAGTCTCCCACTTGCAGTAGAGTCAATTATCTAGTTCACATCGTCATGTGATTTAAAACCAATAGTTCACATCTTTATGTGATTAGTTCACATCTACATGTGACTATTACCCAAAGGGTTTACTAGAGTCAATAATCTAGTTCACATCACTATGTGATTAAGACCCAAAGAGTGATCATGTTTTGCTTGTGAGAGAAGTTTAGTCTACGGATCTGCAACATTCAGATCCGTATGTATTTTGCAAAATTCTATGTCTACAATACTCTGCACGGAGCTACTCTAGCTATTTGCTCCCACTTTCAATATGTATCTAGATCGAGACTTAGAGTCATCTAGATTGGTGTCAAAAGCTTGCATCGACATAACTCTTTACGACGAACTCTTTTATCACCTCGATAACCGAGAAATATTTCCTTACTCCTCTAAGGAGAATTTTGACCGCTGTCCAGTGATCTACTCCTAGATCACTATTGTACTCCCTTGCCAAAATCATGCTAAGGTATACAATAGGTATGGTACACAGCATAGCATACTTTATAGAACCTATGACTGCGGCATAGGGAATGAATTTTTCATTCTCTTTCTATTTTCTGCTGTGGTCAGGTTTTGAGTCTTTACTGAACTTCACACCTTGCAACACAGTCAAGAACTCCTTCTTTGACTGTTCCATTTTGAACTACTTCAAAAACTTGTCAAGGTATGTCCTCATCGAAAAATTTGTCAAGTGTCTTGATCTATCTCTATAGATCTTGATGCCCAATTTGTAAGTAGCTTTACTGAGGTCTTTCTTTGAAAATTTTGTATTCAAGTATCCTTTTATGCTATCTAGAAATTCAGTATCATTTATGATCAACAATATGTCATCCACATATAATATCAAAAATGCTACAGAGCTCCCACTCACTTTCTTGTAAATACATGCTTCTCCAAAAGTCTGTATAAACCTATATGCTTTGATTAACTCAACATATCGTATATTCCAACTCTGAGATGTTTGCACCAGTCCATACATGGATCGCTGGAGCTTGCACACTTTGTTAGCATCTGTAGGATTGACAAAACCTTCTTGTTGTATCATATACAACTCTTCTTTAATAAATCCATTAAGGAATGCAGTTTTGACATCTATTTTCCACATTTCATAAAATGTGGCAATTGCTAACATGATTCGGATAGACTTAAGCATCGCTACGAGTGAGAAAATCTCATCGTAGTCAACCCCTTGAACTTGTCGAAAACTTTTTGCGACAATTCGAGCTTTGTAGATAGTAAGACTACTATCAGCATCTGTCTTCATCTTGAAGATCCATTTATTCTCAATGGCTTGCCGATCAACGGGCAAGTCCACCAAAGTCCACAGTTTGTTCTCATACATGGATTCTATCTCAGATTTCATGGCCTCAAGCCATTTTGCGGAATCTGGGCTCATCATCGCTTCCTCATAGTTCATAGGTTCATCATGGTCAAGTAACATGACCTCTAGAATAGGATTACCATGCCACTCTGGTGCGGATCTTACTCTGGTTGACCTATGAGGTTCCGTAGTAACTTGATCAGAAGTTTTTATGATCATCATCATTAGCTTCCTCACTCATTGGTGTAGGAATCACGAGAACTGATTTATGTGATGAACTACTTTCCAATAAGGGAGCAGGTATAATTACCTCATCAAGTTCTACTTTCCTCCCACTCACTTCTTTCGAGAGAAACTCCTTCTCTAGAAAGGATCCACTCTTAGCAACAAAGATCATGCCTTCAGATCCGTGATAGAAGGTGTACCCAATAGTTTCTTTTGGGTATCCTATGAAGACGCACTTCTCCGATTTGGGTTTCAGTTTGTCAGGTTGAAACTTTTTCACATAAGCATCGCAACCCCAAACTTTAAGAAACGACAGCTTAGGTTTCTTGCTAAACCACAATTCATATGGTGTCGTCTCAACGGATTTTTAGATGGTGCCCTATTTAACGTGAATACATCTGTCTCTAATGCATAACCCCAAAACGATAGTGGTAATTCAGTAATAAACATCATAAATTGGACCATATCCAATAAAGTATGGTTATGATGTTCGGACACACCATTACATTGTGGTGTTCTAGGTGGTGTGAGTTGCGAAACTATTCCACATTGTTTCAAATGAAGACCAAACTCGGAACTCATATATTTGTTTCCGTGATCAGATCATAGAAACTTAATTTTTTGTTACGATGATTTTCCACTTCACACTGAAATTCTTTGAACTTTTCAAATGTTTCAGACTTATGTTTCATCAAGTAGATATACCCATATTTGCTCAAATCATCTGTGAAGGTCAGAAAAGAACAATACCTGCCGCGAGCCTCAACACTCATTGGACCGCACACATCAACATGTATTATTTCCAACAAGTCCGTTGCTCGCTCCATTGTTCCTAAGAATGGAGTGTTAGTCATTTTTCCCATGAGGCATGGTTCGCAAGAATCAAGTGATTCCAAAAGCCCATCAACATGGAGTTTCTTCATGCACTTTACACCAATATGACCTAAACGGCAGTGCCACAAATATGTTGCACTATCATTATCAACTTTACATCTTTTGGCATCAATATTATGAATACGTGTGTCACTATGATTGAGATTCGGTAAACCATTCGCCTTGGGTGTATGACCACAAAAGGTTTTATTGTTGTAAATAGAACAACAATTATTCTTTGACTTAAATGAATAACCGTATTGCAATAAACATGATCCAATCATGTTTATGCTCAACGCAAACACCACGTAACATTTATTTTAGGTTCAACACTAACCCCGAAGGTAAAGGGAGTGTGCGATGGTGATCTTATGAACCTTGGAATCACTTCCAACTCACATCATCACCTCGCCCTTAACTAGTCTCCGTTTATTTTGCAACTCCCATTTCGAGTTACTACTCTGAGCAACTGAACCAGCATCAAGTACTGAGTGGTTTCTATAAACACTAGTAAAGTACACATCAATCAGATGTATATCAAATAGACCTTTGTTCACTTTGCCATCCTTCTTATCCGCCATGTATCTAGGGCATTTCCACTTCTAGTGACCATTTACTTTGCAGTAGAAGCACCCAGTTTCATGCTTGGGTCTAGATTTGGGCTTCTTCATGGGAGTGGAAACTTTCTTGCCATTCATTTTTGAAGTTCCCTTTCTTTCCCTTGCCCTTTTACTTGAAACTAGTGGTCTTGTCAACCATCATTCTACCTTCACTGATTTCAGCATCGCGAAGAGCTCGGGGATCATTTTTGTCATCCCTTACATATTATAGTTCATCATGAAGTTGCAGTAACTTGGCGATAGTGACTAGAGAACTCTGTCAATCACTATCTTATCTGGAAGATTAACTCCCACTTGATTCAAGCGATTGTAGTACTCAGACATTCTGAGCACATGCTCACTAGTTGAGCTATTCTCCTCCATCTTGTAGGCAAAACACTTGTCAGAGGTCTCATACCTCTTGACTCGGGCATGAGTCTGAAATACAAAATTCAGCTCTTGGAACATCTTATATGCTCTGTGGCGTTCCAAACGTTTTTGAAGACCCGGTTCTAATCCATAAAGCATGGTACACAAAACTATCAAGTAGTCATCATACCGAGCATTGCCAAACGTTAATAACGTTTGCATCTGCTCCTACAATAGGTCCTTCACCTAGCGGTTCATCAAGGACATAATTCTTCTGTGCAGCAATGAGGATAATCCTCAGATCACAGACCCAGTTCACATCATTTCCATTATCATCTTTCAACATAGTTTTTCTCTAGGAACATATCAAAAATAAACGGGGAGCTACATCACGAGCTATTGATCTACAACATAGTTATGCAAATACTACCGGGACTATGTTCATGATAAATTAAAGTTCAATTAATCATATTACTTAAGAACTCCCACTTAGATAGACATCCCTCTAATCATCTAAGTGATCACGTGATCCATATCAACTAAACCATGTCCGATCATCACGTGAGATGGAGTAGTTTTCAATGGTGAACATCACTATGTTGATCATATCTACTATATGATTCACGCTCAACCTTTCGGTCTCAGTGTTTCGAGGCCATATCTGCATATGCTAGGATTGTCAAGTTTAACCCGAGTATTATCCGTGTGCAAAACTGGCTTGCACCCGTTGTATGTGAACGTAGAGCTTATCACACCCGATTATCACGCGGTGTCTCGGCACGACGAACTGTCGCAACAGTGCATACTCAGGGAGAACACTTGTACCTTGAAATTTAGTGAGGGTTCATCTTATAATGCTATCGTCATATTAAGCAAAATAGGATGCATAAAATATAAACATCACATGCAATCAAAATATGTGACATGATATGGCCATCATCATCTTGTGCCTTTGATCACCATCTCGAAAGTACCGTCATGATCTCCATAGTCACCATCATGACACCATGATCTCCATCATCTTGATCTCTATCAATGTGTCGTCACATGGTCGTCTCGCCAACTATTGCTTTTGCAACTATTGCTATCGCATAGCGATAAAGTAAAGCAATTATATGGCACTTGCATCTTATGCAATAAAGAGACAACCATAAGGCTTCTGCCAGTTGCCGATAACTTTAACAAAACATGATCATCTCATCCAAAAATTTATATCTCATCACATCTTGACCATATCACATCACAACATGCCCTGGAAAAAACAAGTTAGACGTCCTCTACTTTGTTGTTGCAAGTTTTACGTGGCTGCTACGGGCTTAGCAAGAACCGTTCTTACCTATGCATCAAAAACCACAACACAGTATAGTGATTGCTTTTTGATCTTCAGAAAGAACCCTGTTCATTGAATCCGATTCAACTAAAGTTGGAGAAACAGACACCCACTAGCCACCTATGTGCGAAGCACGTCTATAGAACCAGTCACGCGTAATGTCGGTCTGAGCCGCTTCATCCAACAATATTGCTGAATCAAGAATCAACTAATGATGGCATGCAATATGTATATACCCACGCCCACAACTCCTTTGTGTTCTACTCATGCATATAACATCTACGCATAGACCTGGCTGGGATGCCACTGTTGGGGAATGCAGTAATTTCAAAAAAAATCCTACGCACACCCAAGATCTATCTAGGTGATGCATAGCAACAAGAGGGGAGAGTGTTGTCCACGTACCCTCGTAGACCGAAAGCGGAAGTGTTATGACAACGCGGTTGATGTAGTCGTACGTCTTCATGATTCGACCGATCCTAGCACCGAAGGTACGACACCTCCGTGATTTGCACACGTTCAGCTCGGTGACGTCCCGCGAACTCTAGATCCAGCTGAGTGTCGATGGAGAGTTTCGACAGCACGCCAGCGTGATGATGGTGATGACGAAGCTACCGGTGCAGGGATTCGCCTAAGCACTACAACGATATGACTGAGGTGGATTATGGTGGAGGGGGGCACCGCACACAGCTAAACAATGTCAACTTGTGTATTCTAGGGTGCCCCCTGCCCCCGAATATAAAGGAGCAAGAGGAGGGGGCCGACGGCCTCATAGGGTGCGCCCCAAGGGGGAATCCTACTCCTACTAGGAGTAGGTTCCCCATTTCCTAGTCCAACTACGAGGGGAAGGAAAGAGGAGGGGAGAAGGAAAGAGGGGGCCGACCCCCAAGCCCTAAACCAATTCGGTTTGGGCCTAGGGGGGCATGCCCCACAACTCCCTTGCTGCCCTCTATTTCTACTAAGGCCCATGAAGGCCCATTGACCCCCCGGGGGGTTCCAGTAACTACCCGGTACTCTGGTATTTATCGAATGACCCCCGGAACCTTTCCGGTGTCTGAATATAACCTTCCAATATATCAATCTTTATGTCTCAGCCATTTCGAGACTCCTCGTCATGTCCGTGATCTGATCCGGGACTCCAAACAACCTTCAGTACATCAGAACACATAAACTCATAATACCGATGTCATTGAACGTTAACCGTGCGGACCATACGGGTTCGACAACTATGTAGACATGACCGAGACTCATCTCCAGTCAATAACCAATAGCGGAACCTGGATGCTCATATTGGCTCCTACATATTCTACGAAGATCTTTATCGGTCAAACCGCATAACAGCATACGTTGTTCCCTTTGTCATCGGTATGTTACTTGCCTGAGATTCGATCGTCGGTATCTCAACACCTAGTTCAATCTCATTACCGGCAAGTCTCTTTACTCGTTCCGTAATGCAACGTCCCATAACTAACTCATTAGTCACATTGCTTGCAAGGCTTATAGTGATGTGCATTACCGAGAGGGCCCAAAGATACCTCTCAAATACACGGAGTGACAATTCCTAATCTCGATCTATGCTAACTCAACAAACACCATCGGAGATGCCTGTAGAGCATCTCTATAGTCACCCAGTTATGTTGTGACGTTTGATAGCACACTAAGTGTTCCCCCGGTATCCGAGAGTTGCATAATCTCATAGTCATAGGAACACGTATAAGTTATGAATAAAGCAATAGCAACAAACTCAATGATCATCGTGCTAAGCTAACGGATGGGTCAAGTCAATCACATCATTCTCTAATGATGTGATCCCATTCATCAAATGACAACTCTTGTCCATGGCTAGGAAACTTAACCATCTTTGATTAACGAGCTTGTCAAGTAGAGGCATACTAGTGACACTCAGTTTGTCTATGTATTCACACATGTACTAAGTTTCCGGTTAATACAATTGTAGCATGAATAATAAACATTTATCATGATATAAGGAAGTAAATAATAACTTTATTATTGCCTCTAGGGCATATTTCCTCAGTCAGCTGGCTTGAAAGAGGTGGATTTGGGCCTTTTGTCAAGAATTACATCGTCCCTATCCACTATGGAATGCAGTGCGGTGAGTTCCTCGGCCGCTAGGGCTTCGTACAATGCCTAAAGGGCTAGCGATGCGATTTTATTTTCGGCACGGAGTGCTATGTCCGGATCACTAGAGATAGTGATAACACCATTGGGCCCGGGCATTTTGAGCTTCATATACCCGTAATGAGGTATACCTTGAAAGCGTGTGAATGCATCTCGCCCTAACAGGGCATGATATCCACTGTTAAAAGGAGCCACCAGGAAGATTATCTCTTCGGACGTATAGTTTTCTGGTGTGCCGAATACCACATCTAGCTTAATTTTCCCCGAGCATCTTGATTCCCTGATGGGAATGATTCCCCTAAAGGATGTATTGCTCTGCTCAATGCGACTCCTGTCCATTTGCATTTTATTAAGCATGTCCTCATAGATGAGGTTCAATCCACTGCCACTGTCCATTAGCACTTTAGTGAGCCGAAAACCATGCACAATTGGGTTAAGGACCAGAGCGGCTTGTGCCCGGACGGAGCGGGATCTTGGTTCGTCATTGCATTAAAAGTAATTGTCGTATCATTCCAAGAGTTTATTGCTGCTACATGGCAGACTTCCCGTTTGCACCGATTATTTGACGTGAAGGTCTCAAAGACTGTGAGTACTTTAGGATCGTGTTTCGAAGAGTACTTTCTGGTGTAGTATTGGTGAGGATACCCTCACCGCTCTTGGCCACCTGCCGGAGTATCGAACATGCCCGTAGGTAGTGAGTTGGTTCAGTATTCGGCGTCATATGTATTTGACAGGGCCTATCGAGCCATTCTTCAAAGACAGTTCTGTGTCCCGTAAAGGGATTGAACTTCTTGTCCATGGGATGATGATTAGGTGCCCCATGTGGGTGCACCCTTTTTGCTCATCCGGGAGATGGCTTAAAGGCCTGCGGTTCCCAGCGGGCTGTCTGAGTTTTCCAGGCGCTTTCCATTGCGTAGTACTTCTGTACTATGCGTGCCAAATCTACAAAGTGTAGGACACGGCGGCGATTGAGGGCATTAAGGATTCCCTCATCCATACAGTTGTTAAGAAATACAAAAATTGCGGCGTCGTCGCGGCAGTCCTTTATCTTGTTTTTAACAAGGAGTAATCTAGCCCAAAAGTGGTGGACCGTTTCCCGAGGCTGCTGCCGCACATGCATTAGGTCGCATATGTCCGGAGAGCCGGAGTTGCTTGGAGAATATTACTTGTGGTGGGTTGGCGGGTATAAATTCGCACCTTGATCCACCATGGAGTTCGAAGCTTGAAGAATTTCCGAGGTTACCAGCCCAGGATCCGGAGTGTCCGGGGAATTCTCAGGCTTGATGCCCGATTTTATGTTCGAAGGACAGGGAGTGTCTTCTCAAGGGTGGGTATCCGGTTCTCCGGGTTCGGAAATCCGAACATAGTTGGTTCTCAACGTAAGAGAGGAGTTAGTGTCAGCCTGTTCCTCCACAACCACTACCTGATGGGTGACCGGTGGAGATTTAATTTCTCTCTGATCGTGTTTAAGCCCGATCCGATCATAGTCAGTTGAGACTCCCATGGCGGCGATGCAATCTAGTAGTTCGTTCAAAGAAGATAGATCTACCGGGTCCATCTTGTAAGAATATTCGGGGCTGATGCGAAGGTGATTTTCGGCGACTTGGGGGGGGGGGGTTGCCTTTGGCTTAATGGCCGGACGGGCAGCCACAGTGAAGTCGCCGAGCCGGAGGGTTTGCTCGGGAATTAGGGATCCTTCGAAAGTGATACTGTCATTGACGACAAGGCGAGCCATCGGTCCTTCAGTTGATGCTACACAGGAACTCTCAATGAAAGCACCAATGTCGGTGTCAAAACCGGCAGATCTCCGGTAGGGGGTCCCGAACTATGCGTCAAAGGATCGATGGTAATAGGAGACAGGGGACAAGATGTTTACCCAGGTTTGGGCCCTCTTGATGGAGGTAATACCCTACGTCCTGCTTGATTGACTTTGATGAGTATAGGGGTTACAAGAGTTGATCTACCACGAGATCATGATGGCTAAACCCTAGAAGTCTATCGTATGTGGTTATGATTGCCTCTACGGACTAAACCCTCTGGTTTATATAGACACCGGAGGGGGCTAGGGTTGCACAGAGTCGGTTTACAGAGAAACGAATATTCATATCCGCACGCCAAGCTTGCCTTCCACGCAAAGGAGAGTCCCATCTGGACACGGGGGAAAGTCTTCTATCTTGTATCTTCATGGCCCATTAGTCCGGCCCATGTTGCATAGCCGGGACGCCCGAGGACCCCGTAATCCAGGACTCCCTCACATAGGAACATGTATAAGTCATAAAGAAAGCAATAACAATAAACTAAACGACCATAGTGCTAAACTAACGGATGGGTCTTGTCCATCACATCATTCTCTAATGATGTGATCCCGTTCATCAAATGACAACACATGTCTATGGCTAAGAAACTTAACCATCTTTGATCAACGAGCAAGTCTAGCAGAGGCATACTAGGGACACTCTGTTTGTCTATGTATTCACACATGTACTAAGTTTCCGCTTAATACAATTCTAGCATGAATAATAAACACTTATCATGATATAAGGAAATATAAATAACAACTTTATTATTGCCTCTAGGGCATATTTCCTTCAGTCTCCCACTTGCACTAGAGTCTATAATCTAGATTACACAGTAATGATTCTAACACCCATGGAGTCTTGGTGATGATCATGTTTTGCTCGTGAGAGAGGCTTAGTCAACGGGTTCGCAACATTCAGATCCGTATGTATCTTGCATATCTCTATGTCACCCTCTTTGACTTGGTCACAGATGCAATTGAAGTGTCTCTTGATGTGCTTGGTTCTGTTGTGGAATCTGGATTCCTTTGCCTAGGCAATTGCACCAGTATTGTCACAAAAGATTTTCATTGGACCCGGTGCACTAGGTATTACACCTAGATCGGATATGAAATCCTTCATCCAGACTCCTTCATTTGCTGCTTCCGAAGCAGCTATGTATTCTGCTTCACATGTAGATCCCCCCACAACGCTCTATTAAGAACTGCACCAACTAACAGCTCCACCATTCAATAGAAACACGTATCCGGTTTCGGACTTAGAGTCATCCGGATAAGTGTCAAAGCTTGCATCGACGTAACCATTTACGACGAGCTCTTTGTCACCTCCATAAACGAGAAACATATCCTTAGTCCTTTTCAGGTATTTCAGAATGTTCTTGACCGATGTCTAGTGATCCACTCCTGGATTACTTTGGTACCACCCTGTTAAACTAATAGCAAGACACACATCAGGTCTGGTACACAGCATATCATACATGATAGAACCTATGGCTGAAGCATAGGGAATGACTTTCATTTTCTCTCTATCTTCTGCAGTGGTTGGGCATTGAGTCTGACTCAATTTCACACCTTGTAACACAGAAAATAACCCTTTCTTTGCTTGATCCATTTTTAACTTCTCCAAAACTTTATCGAGGTATGTGCTTTGTGAAAGTCCAATTAAGCGTCTTGATCTATCTCTATAGATCTTGATGCCCAATATATAAGCAGCTTCACTGAGGTCTTTCATTGAAAAATTCTTATTCAAGTATCCTTTTATGCTATTCAGAAATTCAGTATCATTTCCGATCAACAATATGTCATCCACATATAATATCAGAAATGCTACAGAGCTCCCACTCACTTTCTTGTAAATACAGGCTTATGCAAAATTCTATATAAAACTATATGCTTTGATCACACTATCAAAGCGTATGTTCCAACTCCGAGGTGCTTGCACCAGTCCATAAATGGATCACTGGAGCTTGCACACTTTGTTAGAACCTTTTGGATCGACAAAACCTTCTAGTTGCATCATATACAACTCTTCTTTGAGATATCCATTAAGGAATGCAGTTTTGACATTCATTTGCCAAATTTCATAATCATAAAATGCGACAATTGCTAACATGATTCAGACGGACTTAAGCATCGCTACGGGTGAGAAGGTTTCATCGTAGTCAACTCCTTGAACTTGTCGAAAACCTTTCGCAAAAAGTCGAGCTTTGTAGACAGTAACATTACCGTCAGCGTCAGTCTGCTTCTTGAAGATCCATTTATTCTCTATGGCTTGCCGATCATCGGGAAAGTCAACCAAAGTCCATACTTTGTTCTCATACATGGATCCCATCTCAGATTTCATGGCCTCAAGCAATTTTGCGGAATCTGGGCTCATCATCGCTTCCTCATAGTTTGTAGGTCATGGTCAAGTAACATGACCTCCAGAACAGGATTACCGTACCACTCTAGTGCGGATCTTGCTCTGGTTGACCTACGAGGTTCTGTAGTAAGTTTATCAGAAGTTTCATGATCATCATCATTATCTTCCTCACTAATTGGCGTAGGAATCAGTGGAACTGATTTCTATGATGAACTACTTTCCAATAAGGGAGAAGGTACATTTACCTCATCAAGTTCTACTTTCCTCCCACCCACTTCTTTTGAGAGAAACTCCTTCTCTAGAATGGATCCATTCTTAGCAACAAATATCTTGCCTTCAGATCTGCAATAGAAGGTGTACCCAACAGTCCCCTTTGGGTATCCTATGTAGACACATTTCTCCGATTTGGGTTCGAGCTTATCAGGTTGAAGATTTTTCACATAAGCATCGCAGCCCCAAACTTTAAGAAACAACATCTTGGGTTTCTTGCCAAACCATAGTTCATATGGTGTCATCTCAACGGATTTCGACGGTGCCCTATTTAACACGAATGCAACCATCTCTAAAGCATAACCCCAAAATGATAGTGGTAAATCAGTAACAGACATCATAGATCGCACCATATCTAATAAAGTGCGGTTACGATGTTCGGACACACCATTACTGTCGGTGGGAACGACACCTATGGGATCGCCGGGATTCCTTCTATGGTCGGAAGGTGCGGGGTCATGAGAAGAGCAGGTTTAGGAGCAAGCACACGGATCGTTTACCCAGGTTTGGGCCGCGATGATGCATAAAACCCTAGTCCTGCTTTGGTGGATGTATTGAGTGTTCTTGAGCTTTCTAAACTAGCTACGATGGTTGTGCCATTCCAAAAAGCCGAATCCCTCTCCTGGTCGCATCGGGCCTCCTTTTATAGGAAAAGGGGCTGCCACAGTGGCACACAGGAGGTGGAAAGGCCTACAGTGCGTGAGCTTATCACACGACATTACGGGACAAAGCGCATTAAATGCACTACGCAGGTGTCCATTAGCTTTATCGGGGACGGGAACGAGGCCCGTCCCGTCCGTCGCCACTCCGCCTCGCTTAGACACACGCCCAGGCTAGCGATGCATGCATCGCCATGTTGGCAGGCAGGAAGCTGAGGTGGCGCGGTGGTAGGGCCTTCATGAAGATCCACATGCCGCCACGCAGGTGCTTGCTGATTTGGCCTGGAAGCTGCATGTTGCCACACAGGTGCCTGCCCAGATGGTTGGGCTGGCAGCTGCATGCGAATGGCGGTAGAGTCTTGGCTAGTGGCGGAGTCTTGGCTAGTGCAGGCCTGGCAGTGGCCCTGCTGACGCCCTGAGGAAGGGTCTTGCCGGGGGCCCGGCAAGGGTCTTGCCGTGGTGTTGCTGTCATCCCCGACAAGGGTCTTGCCGGGGGTCTTGTGGATTTCCTTGGCTAGGATCCTGCCGAGGGTCGGCGTCTTCTGGTCCTCATCTGAACCCATATGTTTATGAGCTTGACGAAGATTTGCATGCCACCACAGAGGCGCCTCTCGAGCCTTGGTTCCAACACAGTTGGTTGGGTTGGAGCCGGTGGGCTCAAGGGTGGCTCACTCCGCTGGCATCGGGCAAGTTGCCTCGGCAAGGCTCTTGCTGGGGCTCCAGGGGGCCCGCCTCGGCAAGGACCTTGCCGAGGGAGTCCACTTCGCCCTCTTGCCCTCCTGCGCTTCTGGTCTTGGTGTTGCCTTGGTTGCCTCGTGCTTCGGCTTCTCTCCGGCTTCCCTCCTCTGCCCTGCTAAGTGTAGCCGCGGCGGGTGGCTCTGACTACTCGTGCACAAGTAAAGGGGTCAAAAGGAGAGCCCCTACTTTTGTAAACCGATAGGAGCCCCCGGGCCTAGGCCACACATAAGTGCGGCGCGTTGTTGGGCTAGGCCCAGAACATTGCCCGAGCAGGTGGGGCGGATTTTACCGTAGTAACTTCCCATCCGCTGCGCTTCCCCACGATCGACCCGCGTTGAACGCATGACGTGGAGGGTCGTGCATGATGTGGGGATCATGCGTGGGGCAGTTTCCGTACGCATGCGTCACATCATGGTAAAGAGGCGGCCCGCGCCTCCTCCGTAATAAAGGAAACGGCCGCAGGCACGCTGCTCATTTCCCCCCTGCGTCTTCTCCAATCTTAGAGCCGACGTTCCTTCCTTCTTTCTCAAACCCTTGCTCGCCGCCGCTGCACCTTTGCTGCCCTTTACCTTCCACCTCTCACAGCCGCCATGGCACCCAAGACTGGCAAGGGCAAGGGAGCGGCCAAGAATGCCGGAGGGGCAGAGCTGCCGGAGAAGGAGTTGGCGGCGCGGCGGACGGAGCTCGCCTACTTTCCGTCGATGATAGACGCGGCCCACCTTCGGGACAACTTCAGGCCGCTATGGGGGGTCAAGACGGGGGGAGAGATGACGGGGCACCCTTCCACACGCGTCATCCCCGCCAACTGCAGCAAAGCCGCCCCGAATCGGTATCCATTCTTCATCGATTACTTCTCCTGCAGCCTCTGCCCCCCTTCTCCGATTTCTTCAATGACATCATGCATACCTTCGGCTTCAACCTCCTGGATTTTACCCCAAATGCCGTGGCATGCATGGCTCTCTTCGCCCATCTCTGCGAGGGCTTTGCCAGAGTGCATCCCAACACGACGCTCTTCCACCACTACTTCTTCCCTCGGATCCAGCAGGGAGGCGCCATCTCTGGTTGTGTCACCTGGATCCCGAGGTCTAAGGGGACATACTCGGAGGGCGCTCAGAAGGAGAGGTGGGAGGAGTGGCGGGGCCGGTGGTGCTGGATTGAAGAGGAGGATCCACAAGAGTTATGCCGGGTTCGCCAGGTGCCGCCTGTTCGCGGGAACGATTGGAGAAGTGTCGATGCCGACGACGCGAAGCTCACGGTCACCACCACCAGGATTCTTCGCCTCACCGAGGCCGGGCTGACCCTTGAGATGATCAGGGTGGATTTCATCCACCGCTGAATCGCTCCACTACATAACAAGGGGAGGCCGGCCAGGCTCTTCACGAACCCGAGAGACATCATGTGACTCCGCCCCGGCCTCGACCAGAACTTCACCATGTTGACGCACGCCCACTTCTGCCAGCGGCTCTTCCAGCTCGATGTGGACCATGACGGTAGAGCCGAGAGGTCCAGCAAGGCTGCGAAGGCCGGCAAGGTCGTCAAGGGGCCCTTGTTTGGGTTGTCGGCGGGGGTGGTCCTGCTGAGCAAGAACTCGCGCCAGACTGACATCATCGCCATGATGCCGGACTGCAACACGCACGGCCCCTTCCGAAACTGGGTCGCGCCGCCAGAGGAGCAGGTGCAGGAGTTTTTTGACACCACATGGAGGAGAAGTACATCCGCAAGGAGCCGCGACTTGTCCAGGACACCACTGAGGCAGAGCTGGACTACATCGCCGCCAGGGCGGTGGAGGCAGAGCTTCCTAGGGAGGCTAGCAGCGCCGGCGGCATGGAGGACAAAGCTGCGGCGGCCGCAGAGGAGAAGGAGCTCGCCCAGTGGGCGGAGTCTGCTGGGGAGGCCAGCAGCACCGGCACCGGGGCTCCTCTTATTGGAGATGACGATGACGAGCCGTCTGAGGAGGAGGCTGAAGTTGTCGAGCCCCCGGCCACGGGGAAAGGGCGAGTCCTGCGACGGGCTACCTCTGGCAAGCCGGTTCGGCCCAGCAGGGCCATGCCACCCCGGCAAGCCCAGGAGATGTCCGTGCGCCAAGCGAGGGCCGCGACGACGAAGAAGTTGGTGAAGGCCGCGGTGGCGAAGAAGAAAGCATCTACTTCTTCTTTGTCTAAGCGTTCCCCAACTCCACCTGCTTCCCCTCCTTCGGCAGGTGACAACACGGAGAAGACCTCAGGTCTCTTAGCCCAAGGAGGAAGAGGAAGGCAGCGGAAGAAGAAACGGAGGACGAGTAAGTGCTTCAACTCTTGTCATCTCCATCCCTCCAGGCCATATCTCTTTTCTTGACTTGGCTTTCATCTTGGCAGGGATACGGAGACACTGGCCAGAGCATAAAGAGGGCCAGGTCTTCGGAGGGCGGCCAGCCCCTGGCGGGCACTTCTAAGGCGCCACTGGTGGTGGTGAGCAGTCCGGACAGCAGCCTGCTACCTCTTGAGCACTACGTTGGTTTTCCCCGAAGAGGAAGGGATGATGCAGTAAAGTAACGTAAGTATTTCCCTAAGTTTTTGAGAACCAAGGTATCAATCCAGTAGGAGGCTACGCGTGAGTCCCTTGTACCTGCACAAAACAAATAAATCCACGCAACCAACACAAATAGGGGTTGTCAATCCCTATAAGGCCACTTACGAGAGTGAGATCTGATAGATATGATAAGATAATATTTTTGGTATTTTTATGATAAAGATGCAAAGTAAAATAAAGGCAAAGTAAATAACAAAGGAAATAACTAAGTAGTAGGAGACCAATATGATAAAGATAGACCCGGGGGCCATAGGTTTCACTAGTGGCTTCTCTTGAGAGCATAAGTATTGTACGGTGGGTGAACAAATTACTGTTGAGCAATTGATAGAATTGAGCATAGTTATGAGAATATCTAGGTATGATCATGTATATAGGCATCACGTCCGAGACAAGTAGACCGACTCCTGCCTACATCTACTACTGTTACTCCACTCATCGACCACTATCCAGCATGCATCTATAGTATTAAGTTAAAAACAGAGTAACGCCTTAAGCAAGATGACATGATGTAGAGGGATAGACTCATGCAATATGAAGAAAACCCCATCTTGTTATCCTCGATGGCAACAATACAATACGTGCCTTGCTTCCCCTACTGTCACTGGGAAAGGACATCGCAAGATTGAACCCAAAGCTAAGCACTTCTCCCATTGCAAGAAAGATCAATCTAGTTGGCCAAACCAAACTGATAATTCGAAGATACATGCAAAGATAACCAATCATACATAAAAGAATTCAGAGAAAATTCAAATATTATTCATAGATAGACTTTATCATAAACCCACAATTCATCGGTCTCAACAAACACACCGCAAAAAGAAGATTACATCGAATAGATCTCCGCAAGAGAGGGGGAGAACATTGTATTGAGATCCAAAAAGAGAGAAGAAGCCATCTAGCTACTAACTATGGACCCGTAGGTCCGAGGTGAACTACTCACACTTCATCGGAGGGGCTATGGTGTTGATGTAGAAGCCCTCCGTGATTGATGCCCCCTCCGGCGGAGCTCCGGAACAGGCCCCAAGATGGGATCTCGTGGATACAGAAAGTTAAGGCAGTGGAATTAGGGTTTTGGCTCCGTATCTGATCGTTTGGGGGTACGTAGGTATATATAGGAGGAAGGAGTACGTCGGTGGAGCAACAGGGGGCCCACGAGGGTGGAGGGCGCTCCTGGTGGGGGTGGGCACGCCCCCCTACCTCGTGGCCTCCTATTTCTTTTCTTGACGTAGGGTCCAAGTCTCCCGGATCATAATCTTCCTAAAAATCACGTTCCTGAAGGTTTCATTCCGTTTGTACTCCGTTTGATATTCCTTTTCTTCGAAACCCTAAAACAGGCAAAAAAACAACAATTCTGGGTTGGGCCTCCGGTTAATAGGTTAGTCCCAAAAATAATATAAAAGTGGATAATAAAGCCCAATAATGTCCAAAATAGTAGATAATATAGCGTGGAGCAATCAAAATTATAGATACGTTGGAGACGTATCAAGCATCCCCAAGCTTAATTCCTGCTCGTCCTTGAGTAGGTAAATGATAAAAACAGAATTTTAGATGCGGAGTGCTACTTGGAATAATTTTAATGTAATTCTTCTTAATTGTGGTATGAATATTCAGATCCGAAAGATTCAAGACAAAAGTTCATATTGACATAAAAATAATAATACTTCAAGCATACTAACAAAGCAATTATGTCTTCTCAAAATAACATGGCTAAAGAAAGTTATCCCTACAAAATCATATAGTTTGGCTATGCTCTATCTTCACCACACAAAATATTTAAATCATGCACAACCCCGATGACAAGCCAAACAATTGTTTCATACTTTTGACATTCTCAAAACTTTTTCAATCATCACGTAATACATGAGCGTGAGCCATGGACATAGAACTATAGGTGGAATAGAGTGGTGGTTATGCAGAAGACAAAAGGGGAAGATAGTCTCACATCAACTAGGTGTATCAATGGGCTATGGAGATGCCCATCAATATATATCAATGTGAGTGAGTAGGGATTGCCATGCAACGGATGCACTAGAGCTATAAGTATACGAAAGCTCAAAAAGAAACTAAGTGGGTGTGTATCCAACTTGCTTGCTCATGAAGACCGAGGGAATTTTGAGGAAGCCCATCATTGGAATATACAAGCCAAGTTCTATAATGAAATATTCCCACTAGTATATGAAAGTGATAACATGAGAGACTCTCTACTATGAACATCATGGTGCTACTTTGAAGCACAAGTGTGGTAAAAGGATAGTAACATTGTCCCTTCTCTCTTTTTCTCTCAATTTTTTTATTTGGGCCTTTTATGGCCTCTTTTCTTTCTATCTTTTTTTATTACTTTTCGTCCGGAGTCTCATCCCGACTTATGGGGGAATCATAGACTCCATCATCCTTTCCTCACTGGGACAATGCTCTAATAATGATGATCATCACACTTTTATTTTTCTTACAACTCAACAATTACAACTTGATACTTAGAACAAAATATGACTCTATATGAATGCCTCCGGCGGTGTGCCGGGATATGCAATGACTCATGAGTGACATGTATGAAAGAATTATGAACGGTGGCTTTGCCACAAATACGATGTCGACTACATGATCATGCTAACCAATATGACAATGATGGAGTGTGTCATAATAAATGGAACGGTGGAAAGTTGCATGGAAATATATCTCGGAATGGCTATAGAAATGCCATAATAGGTAGGTATGGTGGCTGTTTTGAGGAAGGTATATGGTTGGTGTATGATACCGACGAAAGGTGTGCGGTATTAGAGAGGCTAGCAAAGGTGGAAGGGTGAGAGTGCGTATAATCCATGGACTCAACATTAGTCATAAAGAACTCATATACTTATTCCAAAAATATACAAGTTATTAAAGAAAAGTATTGCGCGCATGCTCCTAGGGGGATAGATTTGTAGGAAAAGACCATCGCTCGTCCTCGACTGCCACTCATAAGGAAGGCAATCAAAAAATAAATCATGCTCCGACTTCATCACATAACGGTTCACCGTACATGCATTCTACGGGAATCACAAGCTTCAACACAAGTATTTCTCAAATTCACAACTACTCAACTAGCATGACTTTAATATCACCATCTCCATATCTCAAAACAATTATCAAGTATCAAACTTATCATAGTATCCAACACACTCATAAGAAAGTTTTATTATTAATCTTGTGTACCAAGCATATTAGGATTTTAAGCAAATTACCATGCTATTTAAGACTCTCAAAATAATCTAAGTGAAGAATGAGAGATCAATAGTTTCTATAAAACAAATCCACCACCGTGCTCTAAAAGATACAAGTGAAGCACTAGAGAAAAATTATATAACTCAAAAGATATAAGCGAAGCACATAGAGTATTCTAGCAAATTCCAAATCATATATCGCTCTCTCAAAATGTGTGTACAGCAAGGATGATTGTGGTAACTAACAAGCAAAGACTCAAATAATACAAGACGCTCCAAGCAAAATACATATGATGTGGCGAATAAAAATATAGCACCAAGTAAAGTTACCGATAGAAGTAGACGAAAGAGGGGATGCCTTCCAGGGCATACCCAAGCTTTGGCTTTTAGGTGTCCTTAGATTATCTTGGGGGTGCCATTGGCATCTCCAATCTTAGGCTCTTGCCACTCCTTGTTACATAATCCATCAAATATTTACCCAAAACTTGAAAACTTCACAACACAAAACTTAAAGTAGAAAATCTCATGAGCTCCGTTAGCGAAAGAAAATAAAAGACCACTTGAAGGTACTGTAATGAACTCATTATTTATTTATATTGGTGTTATACCTACTGTATTCAAACTTCTCTATGGTTTATAAACTATTTTACTAGCCATAGATTCATCCAAATAAGCGAACAACACACGAAAAACAGAATCTGTCAAAAACAGAACAGTTTGTAGTAATCCGTAGCTAGCGCAAGATCTGGAACTCCAAAAATTCTAAAATAAATTGCTGGACGTGAAGAATTTATCTAGTAATCCGTAGCTAGCGCAAGATCTGGAACAGGAGGAAGGAGTACGTCGGTAGAGCAACAGGGGGCCCATGAGGGTGGAGGGCGCGCCTGGTGGGGGTGGGCCTGCCCCCTACCTCGTGGCCTCCTGTTTCTTTTCTTGACATAGGGTCCAAGTCTCCCGGATCATAATCTTCCTAAAAATCACGTTCCCAAAGGTTTCATTCCATTTGGACTTCGTTTGATATTCCTTTTCTTCGAAACCCTAAAACAGGCAAAAACAACAATTCTGGGCTGGGCCTCCAGTTAATAGGTTAGTCCCAAAAATAATATAAAAGTGGATAATAAAGCCCAATAATGTCCAAAACAGTAGATAATATAGCATGGAGCAATCAAAAATTATAGATATGTTGGAGACGTATCACAGCCCCCGGCGCCGCCCCGAGCGTAAGTTCGCCACTCACTCCCCGTCGATGTGTGCCAAGGGCATGATCCTTGGTGCTGACTTTGCCGTAATCACAGGAGGAGGACAACAGCAGGAGGAACCACTAAGGGCTACCCCCAACACGTCGCTTCCGTCAACCACGCCGCCCCGAGGGGCGTCCCTGGCAAGGGCGCCAAGCACCAAACCCATGCACACGGAGGAGGAGGAGGAGGGAAGCTTGGGCACCGGCGGCCGCACCTCGGCGCCTGATGCTGGCGGAGCGGGGGCCTCTGCTTCCCAGCCCTGCACGGGTAAGCCACTCGCCTTCCATCCCTTTTCATTTTCTTGAATCTTGGTCTTGGCTTCACTTCACCCCCCCCTTCTGATATCCAGATCCTCTCCTAGCGGACCGGGAGGACGTGGACACCGTCATCGAGGATGTCGCCAAGAACGCCATGGTGGAGGCGGAGAAGATCACCGCCGCGGAGGCCGCCAAGGGCGCTACTAAGGATGCCGCCAAGGGGCCTGCCGGGGAGCCCAGCAAGGGTACTGTCGAGGAGGCCGACAAGGGACCTGCCGGGGAGGCCAGCGAGCCCGTTGCCGAGGAGGAGGGGGCTGATGACCATCCTTCCTCCTCTACTACCTCTGGCTCCGGCAGGTACCTGAGGGTGAGCGACGACCTCTTCGTCCACCTCCCAGGGTCGTCGAGCTTCCAAGGCACCCATAGAGGGAGAGGTGTTCGACGAAGAGGAGCTTGCCGCCGCCGAGCTCGAGGTTGTCGACGAGCCGAGCGCCAGTGGCGATAGTTCTCAGGAAGAGCGGCTTCTCCAGGCCATGGGTGCCAACTTCCGGAAGCTCCAGGCACTCCACCACGCCTACCTGGACATGGCCAAGTCCAGGGCGGCAACGGTGGACAAGGCAGAGGCGGAACTCAAGGTATGCATCGCCGAGACGCAGACTTGGTTCCGCCAAGCTTGTGAGGAGCTGAAGGCCCCCCAAGGCGAGCTGGCCAAGCGCGAGGTGGAGCTAACCATGAAGTAGGCCGACATGGAGAAGCCCCAGGAGACGGAGGAGAGCTTGGCCGCCGCAGCCGAGGCCGCTCGAGCCCAGCACCAGGCCGCGCTGAACTCCTAGGAGGAGGACCTTGCCACGCGTGAGGAGAAGCTTGCCGCAACGCTCCGCGGCAAGGATGAGGAGGTGGAGAAGCTCGTCGTCGAGCGGACCTAGGGGTTGGGGCAGAGGCACAGGGAGGCACTCAATGCCCAGGCTCAGGTTCACGCCAACAAGATGAAGGAGCTGGAGGTGGAGCGGGATGGACTGAAAAACCAGGTCCTGACGTTGTCCAAGGAGAAGGACACGCTCAACAGCGCTCTAACGAAGGCGCAGGGCGCGGTCCTCAGCATGGTTGGGGAGCTCTCCGAGGCCAACAACTCCATTAAAGCCCTCAAGCTGAAGCTGGAGGGTCTCGAGGGGATGTTGTCGCAGAGCAAGGCTCGGGAGGAGGCCCTGACCAAGAGTCTGGAGACTAAGAAGCAGCTACGGAAGGACGACACCCTCGCCCACAAGGAGCACTTGGAGGGCGAGAACCGCTGGCTCAATCGCCTCGCCGCTGTTGCCGACAAGGCCACCACGCAGATGGCTACCATCGGGATATCGGATGTGAGGTACGCCCCAGAGCCGAACTTGAGCGCCAACTACAGCATGCCCCTGTTCTTTGAGAGGGTTGTCGGTGCCTTGGAGCGGCTTCGTGCTAACCGGGCGGCCTCGCCGGCTAATGAGGCCCGGAGGCTTTGCCAGGGTGCCATGACCAAGGTTATCACCAAGATGGCATACTGGAACCCCAACCTCGACTTCGACGCCGCGCTAGACAGCTTGCCGGCGGGTGTGGACCTCGCGGTGCTCAAGGAGCGTATCAAGCCCATCATCAGCCACATCAAAGAAATGGAGAGGGTAGAGGGCCAGTGCCGAGACTAGGCACCCCGTCTCCCACTGCCGCTGCAGGTTCATGACCAAGACAGTTTTTATCTTTAGTTAGAACCGCAGCAACAATTGATGTAATATAACTCTACATCACTTTTTGTACAATGCATGTGATCTTCCTGTTCGATCTCCCCTTTGTATGTTTACCCTACGTTAAACGGGTAGGCTGGCCGGCGCGTAAACCTAGGGCAGCACCTTCAGGATGGATCCCCAATGGCCTGCCGGGTGTGCTTGCTGCCGAGCGAACACCTTACCGCTCTCAACGCACCGCTGGAACTGTCGAGCTTGACTCTAGTCAGAATTGAGAGTGTTGCCAATTGCGGAAGGCTACCCTGCCACTTTCGACGAGGCCGCTTGAGCTGCTGAGCAGACTCAAAACAGAACAAGGGTGTTGCCAATTGCGGAAGGGCCCCTTCGCGTGCAGGCTTTCATACATAGGGCAGGACCTTCAAGGACAATAACCTCATACATAAAAAGGAAATTGCTTAAGGTTTTGTATGCCTTAGCTTTCCTATCGCCACACCGACGTCCTTTGCGCTTGCAGGTGGCGTCGTTCTCTTGGTCGTATTCTTCTTTGGAAGCCGTGGCCACGAGAAACTACTAAGCTGGCCGCTAAACCAGATTCTCACAACTGCGTGCCCCCTACTCGGCGCGCCAAAGATGTCGGTGGGAATGACACCTATGGGATCGCTGCGATCCCTTCTACAGCCGGGGGGCGCGGGGTCGTGAGAAGAGTAGGTTTAGGAGCAAGCACACGGATCATTTACCCAGGTTCAGGCCACGAGGATGCGTAAAACCCTAGTCCTGCTTTGATGGATGTATTGAGTGTTCTTGAGCTTTCTGAACTAGCTACGATGGTTGTGCCATTCCAAAAAGCCGAATCCCCCTCCTGGTCGCCTCCGGCCTCCTTTTATAGGAAAAAGGGGTTGCCACAGTGGCACACAGGAGGTGGAAACACTACAAAAAAAATACACTTCTGTGATGATACGTGTTTGTCACAGTAGGTCATGTTTTCTGTCATGCATGTACATCCATGAAAAATTTATGACAGAATCAAGATAGTCATACCTGTTCTATCGTAGAAGTGTTCCATGACATTCCCAAAATTATCATCATGGAAGTGTCCACTTCCATGATGATAAATCGTGCGTCACAGAAGTGCTTTCGTCAAGGGTGACCGACACGTGGCATCCATCGTAACCGAACGCCATTAAGCTATCGGGTCCGGTTTTGGATCCGATAACCCGTTAACAGCCCCGACCAATGGGGATTTTCCACGTGTAAAATCATCATTGACTGGAGGAAACACGTGTCGAATCACCATTAGGATAGATGTCATCCACTCATTGGACCCAAAGCGCCTATGATATGCCGACACGTCGCACGGCCCAACAGAGGCCCATTCCCTTGAAAAGGCCGGCCCGTTTGACTTGGTCAAAAGGTGGCGGGCCGGCCCACGGCAAGCCTATTAACGGCATGTTCGCATATAGCCCATTTATAGCCTGCTATCCCACGGCCCGTTTACGGCCTATCCGAATTAGGCCCCGTAGCGTCATCTCGGCTGTCCAATATAATTCCAACCCGTTTAAACTTCTAGCCCGTGTATGCCCCATGACGTCTTTCGGCCCATATGAGGCCCTTAGTAACCCTCAGCCGCTTAACCCCCCATGGTAAAACTGGCCCGTATCACTTTATACCCATTAACGGCCCATTATTCTGTTGGGTCGTTTCCAGCCCATGATATCTTTTGGCCTTCTCAGGGCCCATTTATTCTTGGGCTCATTTCCAGCATTCGGTTAATTACGGCCCGTTACTTTCATTTTCTGCTTGTGGGCAAAATTCAGCCCATGGTTATAGTCGGCCCGTCTGTGGCCCGTTATTACGTTGGGCCATTTCATGTCAAAAAAACCCGTTGGGCTGTTTTCATAGAGTTATCAAATACGGCCAATAAATGGCCCGTTATAGTCCATGAATAGTACGACCCATGATTGGCGAAATGACGATACGCCCAGTAGAAGGCCCATGGATTCTACGGCCCGTAAAAGGCCCACGGATCGTACGGCCCGTAGAAGGCCCATGGATCCTACGGCCCATATAGAAGGCCAATGGATCCTACGGCCCGTAGAAGGCCCATGGATCATATGGCTCGCAGGAGCCCATGGTTACAACAGTCCGTGCATTGCCATGATTATTTTGGCCTAGTTTCCAAAAATAGGTTATTGTGGCCACTAGAAAACCACAGAAAAAGAACTGTAGTGACTTCAAGCAAACAACTAAACAAGACAATTAGGAAATAAATAAGCAAGCAATTAACACTAGCCTATTACCGCTATTACACATATTACATCCACTGGGCATCAAAGTTCGCCACCAGTGCAAATATAGGGGACAAAGCATCATATTACATACACTGGCCGTCAAAATTGGCTACCAGTGCAAATAAACGCGGCAGCAAAACAAGAGCATAACTGAAACAACTTCAGAAGAGCTCAAGAAACGTGGTATCCACCATGATGGCAATAGGCTTATCAAGCTTATTAGCTTTGTCCTGTTTGGCGCTAAAATCCTCCAACGCTTGCCGTTGCACCAGAAAGTATGCATCTGAATGCTCCAGGGACTTCCGCAGTCTTTCCGCTTCTTGTCCCAGCACAACTGATCAATGTCTTTCAGCTTGTAGTTGAGACTCAAGAAACCGAACTGATTCAGACAGTGAGTTTGAACAGCTTGTGCAAGCGGTAGTGGCCAGTAACTCCAACACTAAACCAAGATAGGACTTTGGGGTTGTCTCACAGTCTTCGAGATAGTCTTCCTTAGCTGTTTTATTAGCTTTGTTGGAGACCAACAAGGATGTGTCACTATCATGAACCTTATTTGCATTGTTTCCTTTACCATTGCTTAATAAGGCACTCTTCCCCAATACTCTGTCAGCATTCTAAAAGAAGAAACATGCAGACACATAACAGTTTAGCATGTACTAGTATATGAAACTCATTTTGATGAACTAGTTCATTAGTAAGGTGGACAGGATTAAACTACCAAGTCTTCTATTGCCAAGTACTGGTACATAATAAAAGCATCAAACAAACATATATCTATGTCCTATGGTCATTGCATTGTCTTGCCAAATCAAAATAGAGACACTGTTCAAATCATATCAGTTCAAGACAAAGCAGCAGTGAAAGAATACAAAGCGTGGGAAAATACACGGCACAACAAGATTTTAGATGGCTACCACGGGTCTACATGTACAACAACACTATTGGCTCTGTTGTGATGCTAGTAATGTGCATGATATGAGAAGTCAACTGTATAGACAATTGAAATTGAAATCAACAGAGCTATTGATAAGAGCAAGCATGTTAAAGAAACATGCGTGAACATACCTGCTGTGCCATTGAAGTTTCGATTTGATCCTTCAATTTAAAAATAAGTTTGTATGAGTAAATACAGTGATACAAGAGCAAAGTAGTATACATGATAGCAATTATTGTTAAAAAAGGCGCGCCTAAACGAGCGCTTAAGCACGCCTAGGCTCTAGGCGTTGGCGAAACGCATTGCGCATAACTATGCTTAATCTGTGCATAACTGCGCCTAAGCATGCGTTTTGGTCAGTAAAGCGCAAGGCAGTGGCAAAACGAACAATTAACGCCTAGCGCTTTTTTGAACTATGATAGCAATGGAATCTTAAATTAGAATAGCTGTTCTTCAGGTTTAGGCACTTGTTCTACATGAACAGAGTATAGTAAGACGCAAGAATATAGTATTTAAAAATAGAAAATGACCTCATAGACCTTACCACATTCTTGGTTCGGGACCAGTACAGAACAAGGCGTTCCCAGTCATTGTCCAGTAAATGTGTCTCAGGAGAACGTAAGGAAATTTGATGAGTTTATTTGCCGGTGAAGTATGTTTTCTTCAGGTAATTCTGATACTGCCACCAAGAATTCTTAAAGATAGCAGAGGTATTAGCACAGGTTACCTCATCCCGAATTTCCAAATTGGTCCTTCTCTATAGAGAAAAATGGGAAAATTTGCTATATTATAACCATCATGGAGGTAGGATGTATGGGACAAAGCAAAGTAATTGCCATGAATAAAATTACTTACACATAACTCTTGAACAAACACCTACAAATGGCATTTTCCTTCATCTTCAGTATAATATTTCCAAGATGGGAAGATACGCACATACGATTTAACAACATCAAATGCGATAGATGCTACACTACGACTAGCTGATTGTGCTTCCTCCACAGGAATAGGCGTACTAACTAGTGGAGTTGGGGTTCGCCGTGATAGTACTGGCCCTTTGGGCACTGGAGCTGCCTTACTAACCGCTCTCTTATTTGGGAGCTCTGTGGTGGAGATAATGTTGTGTCAACAGGAAGTAGATTACTATCTGCTGGGGTGGGGGTTAGATTGGGTGAAGCTGGTTCTCTATCCAGCGCAGTAGGGGTATAATCTGCGAGAGTTTGGGTTATATGTGGTAGGGATGGTTCTCGTGCATGTACAACCAGGGTGCTATCTCCACCAAGAGGTAGCACTGTTTTATTTGAAGACCGTGTTTTTAGTCCGCTAGATGCTGGCATCACCCGCTCCAATTCAAATGGCTGATAAACAGAAAACATAGTTGAATGTACAGACATTGTATGACAGATAGATGCAATAAATAGTGTGGAAAAAAGAGGTCATGAAATAGTTGACATGTATATTATTTAACTAAAACGGATAGCATGACATAATTTCACATATATGATGTCTATCTAAACTGGATACATAGCATAACATAATTCAAAGATATCGCATGACATAATTCACCTACATGTTATCTAAGTAATTAGGATCGCATCATTTAATTCACATATGTGATTTATATGCTAAGCAGATGGCATTAGATATGATGTCTGAACTATTGAATATTGTGTATATCTATATCTATATATCTATATCTATCTATCTATCTATCTATACCTATACTAATTCTTGACTTCCTAGAAATTCCCACGTTAATTAGATTTTACGAGCCGTTTATCTGGTGGGACCAAATAATTACGGTCTGCATTAACTCTAGGTTCAATCTTTTTTTTTCACAAACTCCATGTTGAATCTCTTTTTTTGGACAAACTCCATGTTCAATCTTGGGAGAACACTCCACATTCAATTTATGGCCCGGACGTGCAATCTTTTTTTTCTAACAAACTAGACGGTTAATATATATAAAACTTCTCCACACTCAATCTAGGGAGAACTCCACGTTCAATATGTGGCCCACGCGTCCAGTGGTTTTTCCTCACAAATCTTTTTTTTCACAAACTCCATGTTGAATCTATTTTTTTTGGACAAACTCCATGTTCAATCTTGGGAGAACACTCCACCTTTAATTTATGGCCCGAACGTGCAATCTTTTTCTTTCTAACAAACTACACGGTTAATATTTATAAAACTTCTCCACGCTCAATCTAGGGAGAACTCCACGTTCAATATGTGGCCCGCGCGTCCAGCGTTTTTTTCCTAACAAACTCCACGTCCAATCTATGGAAAACTACAGAAGGTTGCCAGTTGGATGGAAATCCACGGACCTTGCCTATCCATCGCGGCGGCAAAGACGGCAACCTGATCTGAACTGCTCCCGGCGTTCCATCTCCTGGCCGTTGGTGCTTCCAGTCCTGAGGAAGAAGGAAGGTTCGCTGCGGTTTCTCCCGGCGTCTCAGTCAAAAAGGAAAATAACCTATCTCCTCTCCAAAATTTCTCCTTCCAGTAATCTTTGCTATGTTTCTGGATGCCGATGTACGCAGCCTAATTTGTGCCTAATTAGTGACTGCCTGGTAGCTGCATGTACGTGACATGTTCTGCTTCTCCATCACGGGATTGTCGCCTCATCTTTCTCTTGATGCGAGATCGTTGATTTGGAAGAGGAAAGAGTCAAAGAGATGCGATGTCGGGGTGGTGCGGATCAATTACGGCGCTCCATCTCTTGGTCGTTGCTGCTTCCAGTCACGAGG